>NW_016107603.1:619888-667252 GCF_001604975.1 Cebus imitator
AAAAAAACTAACAAGCCCATTCAAAAGTGGGCAAAGGATATGAACAGACACTTTACAAAAGAAGACATACATGAGGCCAACAAACATATGAAAAAATGCTCATCATCACTGGTCATAAGAGAAATGCAAATCAGAAATTAAACTTTTACAATAGTGATGAGCATATAAGACTCAAGTAACTAAAGTAAAGGACAGCTTGTTATTTTTACTCCAATTCTTCTATGAACACAGCAAACATAAGTTATGAGGGAGAGGCACAAGAGAACTATCTTTCAGATAATTTATAAAGAGAATGACTCAACTTCCTTAGAGCTTGAAACCTTGGGTACCACAACAAAATAAACTTTTAAAATGTGCCAAGAGAAAATAGTTAAATAATGTCATTTTGTATTAACTCTGACTTTTATTCTAAAGCAAATTTGTACTTTTTGTTAAATATGTGCATATGAAAGACTATAAATCCCATAAAAATACACAAAAACATATTCAAGATAATTAATAATGTTATCATTGCCAAAAGAAATTTTTACCAAACTGAGCATTACCTTCTCTTTTAGAGAGAAAATTCTCAAGTATAGAGTTAGGGATGAGAATTGTTAATCATTTCATTTTGACTACACCTATGTGACAAATTACCAAGATGGCTACTTAGCTTATAAATAATTTGATTTATTTAGAAATAAAAATGTACAATAAAGAAAATACATTATTTAAAAGATTTACTACTTTAAATATATACTCTCTTTGTTCTTGATAATAATTTCACTCCAAGGTCATAGTGGCAGACTGAGGAAAAGAAAAGGTATTTGGTTCTCTCCAGAAGCTAGCCACAGCAATTTTTATTAGTTTTCATAGACACCTGTCCCAACATTTTATTAAGATGATGAATCCAGATTTACTCAAAACCAGCATCAAAAATTACTATAATTTTAGTTTTCTGAAAAGTACAACAATTCTTGACTTTTGGGAGTGTAAAACTTATTAAAGGGAGGTTGTATCTGTGTATTATAGTATTTGTGGTTTTAAAAGTATAGAAATAAACACAATTTATAAGCAACTTAAAGGGTTTTTGTTTGTTTGTTTGTTTTGTATGTGTGTGTGTGTGTGTTGTTGTTGTTTTCTTTTTGGTTTGTTCTAATGGTTCATTTTCAGAGCGTAATCCATATTCAGTTAAATTTTAGCTTAATTTTTGTGTTTCCCTCATTCTGAGTAAATGCAACCGTGCTCCTTGATCTAAAGAGTTGAGAGTAAGACCAAGGAATAGATGAGAGAAAGTAAGCATGAGGTAAAGAATGGGGGCAAATCTTAATTAACCCTCTTCTCATGCTCCTTTTTCCCTTCTTCACTCATCATGATTGGCAAGCACACTTCATTCCTTTAATTTATCTCTCTCTACATCTGACTTGGCCGGACTGCTTCTACTTAAGAAAGCACTTGCAATTTGCAGTATATATTTGTTAAGTGTGTGAGGGAATATGGTTTGAATGCAATGTATAAAGCGCACATTTTCTTACAGTTCTTTCATAGCTAAGAACGTTCCTGAATACACCAGGGGGAAGTGGAGTCTTCACAGATATTTTTGGAGCATCTCATTAAATTTTGGAGTTGGGGAAAGAGAAAAGATAAACAGGCAAAAAGAGAAGTTTTTAAGAGTGATGTGATTCATGAGAAGGTCCCACACTACAGAAACACCATTAAAGTGGAGGGAAAGAACCAAATTAGAGGGACTTCTAAACTGGAATAATAGAGAGAAAGAGAAAATACCTGAGGAAGAACGGGTTTGGGAAAGGAGAATAAGCCCATAAGTTTCAGACAGGCCAATTGACAATCTGACACCCAGGTATGGCTTTCTGGCAGTTAGAAACATCAGCCTGGAGCCGAGGAAAAAGATTGGGGTTGTGGTCTTCACTCATGAGGGCAAGGATCACAACAGTGTGGGCATCGTGGTAGGCATTTCCACAAGGTACCTCACTTCAAGAGACACTAAACAGAAAATGGGCTCTCTGAGAGTACATTCATGCTAACTAGAAAGGCGACATTTTTCTCTAATATGACATTGTCAAGGTACAAACACATTTACTTCAAAAGGATTATAATTATTATATATAAGGGTCCAACTGTGTTTGAATCACATCTGCCTATAAAATGGTTCTGTGTTTTAGAATATTTCGTTAGTTATCAAAAAGATTTAGATATCACCCTCATATATTTAGTTCTATCAATCAGTATTATGACTCTACATTTAAAATGAGTCATTTCCTTTTAGCAATCATTTCTTAGTGATATTAGGCCTATAGGTTCTAATATTTTTAATGTGGTCAAATCTTGATAGACTCATATAAGTCAATATGAATATTATGAATAGCACAGGAAAATATTAAAAAAGACAAGAAACACACAGGTCTGAAAAAGCATATCAGCAAATAAACATAGGTTTAATATGTGTTATATATTATTATTTATATATGTTATATATGTTATAATTATAACATATATATTATATATAAATATATACATATTTACATATATTTATATATAATATATATATTACACAAATATAATTATATAAATAATTATTATAAAGTTTTCAACATTTTAATATTTAAATAATATATACATATATAATTATACATATATAATTATATAACATACAATTATATATGTTATATATGTTATATATGACATATATATTATAAATAAAAATAAATATATTTTATACATATACATACACATATAATAGACATATAATTTTATATTAGATATGTATTATATATATAATTTTATAATAGACATATACATAATATAGGGATATATATTAAAAAATACGGTTTTTCTTTCAATCCAAGAAATTCAAATTCAAGTAACAAGCACATGTTGAAGATAATCATAATGGCAAAGATTTTTTAAAGTAGATGACTCCCTACTGTGAAAACACAAAAATATTTATAGATAGGGACATTAATTTATAAATTAGTTCTGAAAGGCAATTTGACAACATATATCAAGAATTTTTTTATTTTTAATGTAGCAAATAAAATCCTATGAATTAATTGTCAGGACCAAGTCAGAAATGTACACGAATACTTATATGCATGGAGGTTTATAGTAGTCGTATTTAAATACTAAAATGTTGAAAACATAAATATTTAGTAATGAGTAAAGTTTTAAGTAAACATGTTTATATACACTTTATTGAAGATTATGCAGACATTAATAGTTCTAAGGAATATTTATTAATGGTGATATATGAATAATAAATTAACAGGAAAAGCTGAATATATCTTTGCATATTCTAGGTAATTTTCATTTTAAGTACACATATATGCTTAAGGAAATAAAACACTAAAAGATTGTAAATGTATGCTCCAAAACGAAAGTAATGTTTATATCTGGGTGGTGGTATCATTGTTACCTTCATTTAATATGTTAGACTTTTCTATATCTTATCAATGTTCTACAATATCTATATTATTTCTATACTCAGAAAAGAATATTAACTTTAAATGAGAATCGCCTAAAAACAAAATGGTTAGTATAATATAGTAATTAAAGGAATACATTGGAATTGCTGATTCAATATTCCTATAAAATTATCCCTCATAAATTTTTGTGTGGAAGAGAGGGCAATTAAGGCTCCTGGAGCTACAGCAATTATGGAATGAAGAGTGGAAGTGCTAACAGGTGTTTTGTTGTTAGTGTAATAAAATTAAACAAATACACAGACATACCTAAAAACTCATATAAAAGGATATAAATTAAGAATCCTAGATGCATTATATCTGCCAATGGAACATTGTGATTCAAACAAGAATCAACCCATTTTACTCAGTTTTCCTAAAAGAAAGGCTTTTAAAGTAAATATCCTGAATGAAATTATATATACAGTTTATTATACACATTGGAATTTAGCATAACTACAGAAAAACCCAAGGAACTTCCCAGATCATATTTTTTTGCCTGAACATTTTATATATTCTTCTATATGAAGTGTTATTCCACTTCTAACCCCTTAGATTCCCACTTGAATTTACCCTCTGTGTTTTGCTGAACTAACATTCTCTTCTGTTAGCCTGTCATTACTCTCTAGGGTAAATATCCTCACCTCAGGTTAAAATTGCCCATATTACTTCAAAGCATTTATTCTAATGGACAAATTTCATATATTCAACAACTGATGAATTAATAAATTCATAACTGCAGTTTAGAGGTTATTTAACGTGACATTTGTATGTTTTGTTTCTAACTCTTATAACAGCCCTATGAAGTTGTCAGTAAAACAATTAGTAACTCATTGTATACATAAGTAAATAAAAATTAAAGAGATTCCATTCTTAACAAAACCACATGGCTAGTCATTCTCACACTGCTATAAGGAAATATCCAAGACAGGGTATTTTATAAAGAAAAGAGGTTTGGTTTACTCAGTTTTATGGTGTTGGGGAGGCCTCAGGAAACTGATGATCATGGCAGAAGGGGAAGCAAACATGTCCTTCTTCACATGGCAGCAGCAAGGAGAAGTGCAGAGCAAAGTGGGGGTGGGGGGCAGAAAGCCCTTATAAAACCATCAGATCTCTTGAGAACTCACTCACTATCACAAGAAAAGCATGTGGGTAACTGATCTCAAGATTCAATTACCTCCAACTAAGTTTCTCCCACAACATGTAGGGATTATGGGTACCATAATTCAAGATGACACTTGGGTTGGGACATAGCCAAACCATATCAGCTAGGCACTGTGACAAAAATGCTTACCTACTAATTTGGCATTAATTTCAGTATGGTTTAATAATTCAACTGTGCTGCCTCACTCATCCATTCATTCAATGAAAAGTACTTGCCTTTACAGAGTATATTTTCCTTTTACCTATGATAAATGCAGCAATGTCTAAGAATTTTTGTGCACTGAATACAATTTAGAGTCCATTTCTCCCCATTGGCACTGTTGTGGATAATAAAGAGTTCAACGTATTTTTCCTGATGTCGTTTACTTAGATAGGGGATTCCCCTTTAATTCCTCCTCAAAAGCCTGAATCTGTGGGCCACCGGGCCTACTAATCACTATCACAGCACAGCCACTAAAGATAAGAATGTATCCCAAGTACTAAAAATAGCTTGACTGGATTGTTCAATCCAATCCAAGAGTGAATTAGAAATGGCAGGCCCTACAGCTCAACGACAGTTTTAATCCTAGGTAAAAACTGATAACTTATGTACCCTTTGAGGTATGAAGAGAGCCTGAATATGCTCTGACTCTTCCCCATAGTCCCAAATCTGAAGAACTAACCATAGGAAAGCCTTCTTTAACAAGTTGTCACTTACATCTGCTTAGGCTTTTCTTTGTTTTTCTTTTTTTTTTTGGTAGAAGAATGGATAATCTCCAGTTTTCATAAGAACGTATGAGCTGTTTTCTTTGGCATGAACTGTGAAAGTGGAATAAATTGCTTAGTACTTTTACCATTGATCCAATCTGTGTTAGCAATCAGATTCAAAAAGCAATTAACAGTCCTACTGGGATGTGAAAAGGGAGTCTGTTCTATGGAAGGGGAGTCTTAGAGAGTCCCTGAACAAGATATCTGATTGTGTAAGAAAATAATAAATCAAAAATTTTAATAAATCATGTTTTTTGCTTAATTCATCACATGCATCATTTTTAGATATTTTTATTATGAGTATTTCACCCTAAGGTGAAAAAAGGAGTTAACCTGAAAGTAATTTTCACCAGCAAATTGGCAAAAACTTTGAGTTTCATACCAAGTGTTATTGAAAATATGAGAAATGGGCATTACACATGGAATTGTTATTTGAGATGATACCTTTGTGAAGCTATCAAGTAATATCTATTATAATTGAGATTATGGGTGTCTTATACCGTTCCATTTTCACATCTCTATATATGTTCTTGAGAAATGCTGGCATCTCAATCTAAGGAGTCACGTTCAAGGATACTTGTTCAAGCTTTATTTGTTAATAGTAAAGAACTGGAAATAATCTGAAGACTATTGATGAAAGAATGTACAGCATATTATGAACTACAGTATTGCAGTTAAAAAGAATGAGATAGAACATTCTAGCATTAACATATCTCAAAGACATATTGTTGAAGTGGAGGAAGCAAACTGCAGAACATGTACGTTTTAATTTCTAAAATAAAGCAATACTTTGTTCTATAGTTACATGTATTTACAGAATTCAAATATAAGAAAAAGACACTAGGAGAGTATACATGAGTAGCTATTTCTGTAGTTACTTGTGGAGGAGAATGAAGGGGACCAAGATGGCACTCATGTTAAAGGGATCTTAGATTTATCTATCGTGTTCTAATTTTAATAAGGGCAATGCAATTAATGTAAGTTAATATAAAAGAATTATTCTCAATATAATTTGGTTCTAAATGTATCACTTTGAATAAATGCCTCAGAGAAACTTTTGAGCTTGTCATCCATATATGATACAAAAGTAACTCAGTTTGTACTTTTTCTAAAATTAGTTTCCTGAAGCAATATAAAGCAGTTTATCTAAGCATCATTGGAATTCTGCTTCCCTGAGTAGATCCTGGAAGAAAATAAGAGAAGTTATTATTTTCTAGAGTGTTAACCTTGGACTAGTCAGGATCAACTGGTTCTTCTGGGCAGGGGAAGGTGGGGTTGTGTGGAAGGAAGGGGCAAACAGAAGGAAATCAGTGGGCTAAAGAGGCCACAGTCACTTCTAACTATGTATGCCCAAAGAAAAATATCTGTAAAACTGTTTTCTCTCAAGATCCCAAATAAAAACATCAGATAAATAGGCAACTTCAAATTTCCTTTCTCTTTGTTTGCTTAATCCCTCCCTACACAAGAAAAGAAATGAACCTCTTTTCTTGTTTTGAAGTATTGTTAATGATTATGTATTTAAAGAACTCATGATAGTAAGTTGGGAGAGCTGAGTCTTATCCTGCCTTCTCTCATTAACACACAGAAGTAATCTACTACAAGAGTAATTATTAAAATTAAGATTTTCAAAATCTTTTGTGCACACTTTTATATCAAAGTCACATATATTAAGCCCTTTTCTTCAATGGATCAATTTGAGAGGCCAACAATTTAAGATTGAATTACTGTATAATATTTACTAAGAAGCTTAATATTATTCAGTTACAAAACTAGTTTCATTTTAGAGAAAGGGGTGAATGGGGAGCATTACTCCCTGACATAATGGGCTCACAGGGCCTTTGTAAGGATCAAAGCATAAAAGAGCTTTAAGAAGAGTAAATCACTCTGCAACTTATTATTAATGGTCAGTTGAATCCAGCTGTGTTTCAGAAATATCCAAAACAGGAAAAGAGAGGGTAATAGACAGGAAATATTCTCAACACCTTTTTTTTCTCAAAGAGCAGAAAGTAAGAAGGCAGATGGTCAATGTTTGTAAAATGTATTTTAAGTTCACAAAAATACAAAGAATTCAAATACATTTATTCTGCTTAAACAATTTTTTATTGTAATGACCATTTACTTTGTAAATAAATAGAGTAAGTATAATATAGTAAAATGTAGTAGGAAAAGCATGTCAATAAGTATGTAGAAATGGAGGTGTACAGTACGAGTAGAGACACCTGTTGAAGTAAAAACATACCTGGAATCCCTGAAGTTTATTTTCAATTGCTTAAGAGGAAAAGCATGAAGTTTAAGGTGGTTTTTTCCAGTTCTGTGAAGAAGGTCATTGGTAGCTTGATGGGGATAGCGTTGAATCTGTAAATTACTTTGGGCAGTATGGCCATTTTCACGATATTGATTCTTCCTAATCATGAACATGGAATGTTTCTCCATCTGTTTATGTCAACTCTTATTTTGTTGAGCAGTGGTTTGTAGTTCTGCTTGAAGAGGTCCTTTACATTCTTTGTTAGTTGTATTCCTAGGTATTTTATTCTCTTTGTAGCAATTGTGATGGCAGTTCGTTCTTGATTGGGCTCTCTTTGAGAGCCTGCATAGCCAAGTCAATTCTAAGCAAAAAGAACAAAGTGGGAGGCATCATACTACCAGATGTCAAACTATACTAGAAGGCTACAGTAATCCAAACAGCATGGTACTGGTACCAGAACAGAGATACAGACCAATGGAACAGAACAGAGGCCTTGAAGGCAGCACAACACACCTACAACCATCCGATCTTTGACAAACCTGACAAAAATAAGCAATGGGGAAAGGATTCCCTGTTTAATAAATGGTGTTGGGAAAACTGGCTAGCCACGTGCAGAAAGCAGAAACGGGACCCCTTCCTGACACCTTACACTAAAATTAATTCCAGATGGATTAAAGACTTAAACATAAGACCTAACACCATAAAAACCCTAGAAGAAAATCTAGGTAAAACCATTCAGGACGTAGGTGTAGGCAAGGACTTCATGACCAAAACACCAAAAGCATTGGCAACAAAAGCCAAAATAGACAAATGGGACCTAACCAAACTCCATAGCTTCTGCACAGCAAAAGAAACATTCATTAGAGTGAATCGGCAACCAACAGAATGGGAAAAAATTTTTGCAATCTACCCATCTGACAAAGGGCTAATATCCAGAATCTACAAAGAACTAAAACAGATTTACGAGAAAAAAACAAGCCCATTCAAAAGTGGGTGAAGGATATGAACAGACACTTTACAAAAGAAGACATACATGAGGCCAACAAACATACGAAAAAATGCTCATCATCACTGGTCATTAGAGAAATGCCAATCAAAACTACATTGAGATACCATCTCCATTTAGAATGGTGATCGTTAAAAAATCTGGAGACAACAGATGCTGGAGAGGATGTGGAGAATTAGGAACACTTTTACACTGTTGGTGGGAGTGTAAATAGTTCAACCATTGTGGAAGACAGTGTGGCGATTCCTCAAGGACCTAGAAATAGAAATTCCATTTGAACCAAAAATCCCATTACTGGGTATATACCCAAAGGATTATAAATTGCTCTACTATAAGGACACATGTACATGATTATTCATTGCAGCACTGTTTACAATAGCAAAGACTTGGAATCAACCCAAATGCCCATCGACGATAGACTGGACAGGGAAAATGTGGCACATATACACCATGGAATATTATGCAGCCATCAAAAACGATGATTTCATGTCCTTTGTAGGAACATGGATGAACCTGGAAACCATCATTCTCAGCAAACTGACACAAGTACAGAAAATCAAACACCGCATGTTCTCACTCATAGTGGGTGTTGAACAATGAGAACACATGGACACAGGGAGGGAAGCATCACACACTGGGGTCTGTCAGGGGGAAATAGGGGAGGCACAGTGGGGGGTGGGGAGTTGGGGAGAGATAGCATGGGGAGAAATGCCAAATACAGGTGATGGGGAAGAAGGCAGCAAATCACACTGCCATGTGTGTACCTATGCAACAATCTTGCATGTTCTTCACATGTACCCCAAAACCTAAAATGCCATAAAAAAACAAAATCAAATAAAAAAAAAAGGAAAAGCAGAAAATAAATCAAGAAAAATGACATTGGGTAATTATTTTAGAAAACTAATTTCAGATGAAACTTTCAAACTGCTTTTTATTTCTGGGGATGCAGATTTGCAATTGTGAAACTTAGAGAAACTGACATGAGTTTGCCACTAAGAATAAAACCCCTTTTTGAGTGTGACTCCAAAGAGAAAAGCATCCCCTGTCTAGGCAAAGAAACAACAGAAGGATGATGGCTTTTCGACTGCAAGTATTGATGCATAATATTTTTAGTTTGAGCTGCCATGTAGGCCACTTTTCAGTCTATTGATTCCCAAAGCGCAAATTGTCACAATAATCTATTACCTTTAATGACTTGAAAATAATATTTTATCTCTTATTTTATGTAAGCATGAAAAGAGAAAGAACATTTGCCTCCACCGCAAAATAATCATAAATCATTCATCATCAAAATATTAACAAAATTTATATGGTATGTTTTATGCTCCAGGAACTTCTCAAAGCAATTTATACTTAATCTTCATAACCCTATGAAATATGTACTATTATATATATATACATATATATGATTGTAAAATATACAAATTATGTATATTTGTTTTAAAGCTTACAAATATTTTCCGTTCATCAATTAAATACTGGAATAGATTTTTCAGGCAAATGAAAATATACATAAAACACATAACGAAATACAATGCCACAATACATAGTATGCAAAATGGCATGGGTATTTATTTTAAAATTTTTCTTAAAAGCACATGTTGTAAAAATTAGTTGTTACTTTACCTTTTCTATTAAAAATGATAGACAAATAATGTATTACATTCAGTTATTACTAGGAGTAAGGCTTGAAAAGTATATTTGGAATTAGCAATTGGTAAATATCCCAATAAGCTTTTAAAAAACTACAAATGTTTCTTCACTTGCTTTTAACCACTAAATTCTTTTGCTTTCAAAGAAGCTTTTTCTCCACCTTGAATGAAAAGAGCTTGTAAAATTTCTGGTTGTTGATTTACTGGTCTATGACTAGTTAGTGTTTACTAAGTATAAGGCTCTTTTGCTGGGTACTGGAGCCTTAATGAACACAGAGGACATGGAGCTTGAAGAGCAGTGAAGAGATTTTGCACAGTGACTGTACAGTATGTTAACAGCAACGATAATGGAAGTAAGAAGTGCCACAGAACCACAGAGCAAGGAGCCTGAGCCCTGGCCTAAATGCTTTTGTGCAGGAATGTGTGTGTCTATGCAAAAGCAATGTCTTCTTCTGAAGACTAAATAATTAGGGGAGGAAGAAAGATGAGAAGGCAAGTGACCTTGGCAGAGAGCAGTTTAGGCAAAATACTAGTTGGTTCTGGGAAGGTAGATCATTTGTCCACACAGAGGTAGAGCCCTTCCACTTACTGTGCAAATGCTGAAACAGATGAGATAAACATGTAGGGTGGTTCAGAAATGAGAGAATCTCGAAAATCCGGAAGTCACTATGATAGAAGCCATAAGAATCCATATATTCTTGATAGCCAACGTTCTAGGAACTCAGGTTTTGATAATTACATTTCATTTTGTATTAAATTCTGAATAAAATAGTCATGATTTTTTGCCCAAAGGACTTCTAGTGAGACATCAAGTTATATGAGTAAAAACATAGGGAACACTACTACAGATGTGAAAGAAAGATGTAGAGGATATGTATGTGTCATGATTTATACTGTCTCAACAGCAGATGCTAATAAGATCAGATAATTAAATTAAATTTCTGCTATCTCATAACCTGAGCCACTTAAAACATTTGATTCTTGGGCTTCAAACAACTATCACTTTTAAAATACTGATTAAAATTGGATTATGAAATAGTCCAAGTATTTAAGTTGGAAAGATACATATGAATTAATAGAAAATAAGTAAAAATCTAGTCAATATGGTAGAAACCAAATCCTACTTGAATGTGGTGGCCAGTTCAAAATCTCTACTGTGCAATGGCTGGGGTCTTGCACTTTCTGGCTCTCATGATATACGTGAATTATGAGCAGCCTACTTTCCATTAGCATGCACGTTAATAAACGGAGTATATTAGGATATAAAATGAGAAGACCACTTGCATTTTCAGATATTTCAATTTCAGTTTTCAGACTCATTTTTAGCCTAGCTTTTATATCTAGTCTTTTACTCACTCAAAAGACAGAGGAAGTCTGAATTTTAAATTAACATATAAATCACTGTATGTTGATTTAGAAAAGCTAGACTGGCCCTCAGGTCTTTTAACCAACAGTAAAGATTAGTGAAATAAAGAGTAATAAGTTATGGGGAAAGCATTACCAAATTTTCATTCATTCATTTAATAAGTATTCATAGGGCACAGTTCTAGGGAATATAAGATTTACTAAACTCAACATTCCTATCATGTTGTTAAGGTTATAAAAATCACAATTATAACATGCTAATATTAGTTTATCTCCAGATAAAATAATCTCAAGTTTCTCCAGAGAGACAGAATCAATATGATCTATGTATATGGAGATTGTATTTCAAGGAATTGGCTTACGTGATTGTGGGAAACCAGTAAATTTGACATTTTTAGGGGAGGCTGGCATGCTACAAACTCAGGCAAGAAAAGATCCTGCTTTCTCTATAGCATTTTCTTGTTTGAGTTTACCTAGCTGCAATAAGGCTGCAGGCCCCACTCAGGGAAGCGAAGCCTCATGAGCAGTATGCAGATTTTCCAAATGAACTTGTGATAAAATAACCTCAAAACAGGGCATTTTTGATGATTATCCATCATGTAGTTTGTAAATATAAAGAAGACAAAGGAAGGGTCATAATTATTTTACTGTGGACTGGTTTAGGGGTCACAGGACCAAATGGAGAAGCACCAGGAAATCAAGAGAGACAGAGGGAATGGCATCCACCCAAAGAAAAGTTCTCACTCATGAGACATTCTGGGCAAAGGATGAGCTTGTAGAAGACAGACTTTCAGTCAGTGTTTGCCCCAAATGATTTCTTAAACATGCCTCACATATTACACATTTCCATAACAATTTAGTTTTAAACAATCATCTGAAGGCACAAACCAGGAGAAGCCACTTAAAACTCATGAATATAGAGAATTTCCCAGAATGTTCTTTTTATTCAACTTAGAAGGACTCAGAAGATAAATCCTATAAGTGATGAACGTGGTTTAATCTTTCATCACAAGGGTACAATCCTAACTTTACTGTGGAAATTTATAAGAAAAGAAAACATTTGAAAACTTTTAAACCATGGAATGTGTCTTAATGAACATCAGAAATTTCCTCTTGAAAAGATTCAATAGACAGGTAGTGCAATCTCCCAGACCACACATTCTCCTGAAAACATGAGAACTCCTCTTAATGAGAAATTCAGGGATGGGATCAATCCTTTGTTGCACTTTTCATCTCTTCCTATTTTATTCTCACCATATTTTTTCTGCTTCTGCCAGCTCATGCATTTTTTCCTTTGTCTCTCACATTTCCTGAGCTCTCCTGTCTCTCTCTCGCCTTTGTGTACTGGCTTCATATGTTTATATATTCAACATCACTTTTATTTCACACTTAGGACTCACATTTTTTTCTGACATTGTGTTTTGCTTTGTTTATTGGTGAAGGAGTGTCTTCATATCCACTCAGGTTTTTTTAATTTATCAACATTTTATTTTGTGTAATATTAAGAAAGGACATTACAAAAACAACTTTAACTATTATTTTGTGAAAGAAAGAATACTGTAACTTCAAGATGGAGTCAGGGAATAATCGCAGAATAAAGAAGAGTTTCCTCCGAAGATAGGACAGTAAGCAAACTTATGCCAATATCTCATACGTACACACGAGTGACTTTGTCCTATGTTTCACATTTTGCCACAGAATAACAAAACCTTCATCTTGGACTGGTCCCCAAATGAGATGATCTCGCATATTTTTAGAGTCTATGATTTTATAATTTTAATCATGTTTTTATTCTATTCTATTCTCTCTACATTTTTATTATATGCAATAAGCCACCTTTACTTTTAATTATCTATCTCCTAAACATGGGTTATCATATAAATTTTCAAATCCCAAGCAGCCTCCGTCTTACTGTGCTACTTTTTAAAATTAAAATTCTTATGGATATAGTTGTAGATTCACGTGCAGTTGTAATGAAGTTCACATGCAACTGTAACAAAGTCCATGCTCACTTTAGCCAGTATAGCATATGACAATATTTTACAAAATACAACCAGGATATTAAATGAATATAATCCACATATTGTAGTGTGAGTCATTCAGTTTTACTTTTATTTATATGTGTGTGTGTGTGTGCATGTGTGTGTTTAATTCCATACAACTTTATCATATGGGTAGGTTCATGTATCCACTACCACAGTCAAAATTCTGACCAGTTCCATCACTGCAAGGATCCCTTGGTTTGTCTCTTTTTTTGGGGTAAAATTCCCCTACGTTATTTTATTTTTTTAAATTATAATTTAAGTTCTGGAGTACATGTGCAGAATGTGCAGGTTTGTTACATAGGTATACACGTGCCATCATGGTTTGCTGCGCTTATCAACCCATCATCTACATTAGGCATTTCTCCTAATGCTATCCCTCCATTAGTCCCCCTTCCACAACAGGCCCTGGTGTGTGATGTTCCCCTGCAGGTGTTCATGTGTTCTCATTGTTCAACTCCCAGTTATGAGTGAGAACATATAGTGTTTGGTTTTCTGTTCTTGTGTTAGTTTGCTGAGAATGATGGTTTCCAGCTTCATCATGTCCCTGAAAAGGACATTATCATTTTTAATATATGCATAGTATTCCATGGTGTATATGTGTCATGTTTTCTTTAACCAGTCTATCATTGATGGGTATTTGAGTTGGTTCCAAGTCTTTGCTATTGTGAAGAGTGCTGCAATAAACATACATGTGTATGTATCTTAGTAGAATGATTTATAATCCTTTAATAAATGATGTTGGGAAAACTGGCTAACTATATGCAGAAAACTGAAACTGGATCCCTTCCTTACACCTTAAACAAAAATAAACTCAACAAAAATTAACTCAAGATGGAGTAAAAACATAAGACCTAAAACCATAAATACCCTAGAAGAAAACCTCCACAATACCATTCAGGACATAGGCAGGACCAAAGATTTCATGAATAAAACACCAAAAGCAATGGCAACAAAAGCTAAATTGACAAATGGTATCTAATTAAACTAAAGAGCTTCTGCTCAGCAAAAGAAACTATCATAAGAGTGAACAAGCAACCTACAGAATGGGAGAAAATTGTTGCAATTTATCCATCTGACCAAAGGCTACTATTCAGAATCTACAAAGAACTTAAACAAATTAACAAGAAAAAAAAACAAACAACCCCATCAAAAAGTGGGTGAAGGATATGAAAAGATGCTTCTCAAAAGAAGACATTGATGCAGCCAACAAATACATGAAAAAAAGCTCATCATCACTGATCATTAGAGAAATGCAAATCAAAACCACAATAAGATACCATCTCACACCAGTTTGAATGGCAATCATTAAAAAGTCAGGTTACCTCTTTATTACCACAGCTACACCACCTTTCCTTGCTCAGTCTCTGTTCCTAATCCAGCCAATGTTTTTAATTTTAAAAATCTTACATAAATGGGAAAATATAATATTTAGCCTTTAGGATTGGCTTTTTAAAATCAGAATATATCCTGGTGCATCATCCAAGTTGCCATGCATGTCAATACTTTTCTCCTTTTTGTTGTAGAATAGTATTCCATGGTACATATATGCCATGGATTTTTTGGCCACTCATCAATTCAAGAATCTGGATTGATTCCAGATTCTAGCTATTAAAAACAAAGCCACTTTGACTAGTTCTGGTAAAAATAACAGAAGTACAAATAAAACTTTTAATGGAGCTTTGTCATCATAATGAAAGGTAGAAGACCATTATTCATATAAACTGGGCTTATCCAGCTTAATGTGGTATTTTCATACTAGGCATTGTTCAAATCATTTAAAATCATTTAACTTTCATAAAAATATATGAAGGAAGTACTGTTATAACCCCATTTGATAAGTTAGAAAACTGAGGCAGAGAACGTTTAAGTAACTAGCTCAAGGTCACATAATTTGTAAATGGTCAAGCTGGAAACTGAATCCAGGCAGCCTTACTCCAGAGTTCATGATAAACACAGCTCAATACAAAATCAGAAAGAGCAGAAGAATCAATTGAGGAATAATTGAATTTTCACTATTCACATCTATTTTTCAGCTTCCATTAGTTTGATTTGGGCACATCACTTGAGCTAACTAGATCTAAACATATTTAAGGATAAAATGGGGTATTTTTCATTATGTATGTACTCTCTTTCAGAGCCCATATTTCAGGTTTTACCAAGGTTGCAGGAATGCATGCCTAAATACGAGACCTTTGACTGCTGGAATTGGTAAGCCCCAACAATTTCAGGGCACAGGGATTTATTTTTAAATACAAATCAGCTGAGCACCAAACATTCTATATTTCATATTTACTTTAAAACAGATTTTACAATGCTCTTATCTATGGCAGAAATACATTTCCCCTGAGGAGTACTTTAGTTCTTACTTTAAGGCCAGAGTTTTACAAATATTTATGCCAATGTGCCCTGAAATGGCATCTCCAAAATTTTATGAGCTATTATACTTATTGCTAAAACAGAATTAGAACAAAATCTTCTGTTTTCCAATCTACCCAAAATTGAATTTAAAAACCAATAAATAATAACATATAAGCATATTTTTCATAGATCCTCATGTATACCTATTATTCCTTTGTTGACAGTAAAAAGATTCTGATTTTGTCTTTTTAGGTTATTTTATCTCAGATTGTATGCTTTCTTTAGGGTGTTTTTAAATTCAAAGTTACTTCAATTGTATTTTTAATCTAAAGTATAACACTATACAATTGATACATAGATTGCAGTTTCTGTATAACATAGTAGTAGACATGTTTATCTGTGTCAAAGAGGATGAATATTGGAACTCTGGGGTAAAATGTCACATTTTAAAATTTAATAGACAGTCAGATATTATTCTGAAAGAGCAACAGTAAATCATATCACAATTTGTAATGGTACTTCAATTCATTAAATTTTAAACTGTTTTTCAGATACAGTATAAGAAAGCAGTTACCCTCATTACAGAAAATAAAGTTTGAAATATGTGTCTCATAGAGTTTATGTTAGATACCTCAAAGAGGAAGACTTTTCAAACACAGCTAGCCTTTATTCTAGTTCCATGAAATTTGATAAATTATTGACCAGGAGAAGATAAGGTCTCATAAAACAATAGAAAGAAAAATTAATATTTTTCTAATAATCAACAATTTGACAGACACCATGTAGAATTAATGTTGATTTCTAGAGTCTTTTGTAGAGTTGTTTCTAAAACATACACACATATACAAATTATAGCAATTTTATGCTATGCAGTTGCAGACACATAAAAAAATTGTTTGTTTCCCCCAAAGGAGCCTCCTTTTTATTAAATGTTATGCCCAATTAAGTTCAGTTAATTGTTTTGGTGTAAAATGAGTTGCTGTGAAGTTGTTGTCCCTGAGGGAGTAAGCTGTCTCTAGCTTTAGAGCATAGGAAAAATATCTGAAAGAAATCAAATATCATTCCAGTTCCACAAGAAGTTTTTCCTTAATAGAAGATCATTTTGCCTAGATACCATTTACTTTAATAAGGCTAATAAAGAGTTTCTTTAAATGATAGAATAACCAAACCAAGACACACCACATTCTCAGTGCTTAAATGACCTACAAAGTGTAGTTGCCTACAAGGTAAGGAGTCACACGAGTTTATAGCACTTTCTGAGACCCCCTAAATAGTAGTGAATAGAAAGCGGTAGTCTTTAGCAAATTAATCTTGCAAAGAATGCAAATGTATGCTGATTATAAATGTACTTATTTCTTATTGGTCATTTTTTGAGCAATAGATTTTATATCAATTACAGCAAATAGCAATGATACTACATAATTTTATGTTTGTCTGAAAAATTAGGACTCCAAAATCTTTTCAATTTTATGTATCATGTAAAGGGTCTTAGTCATCTTAACTATAGTAATGAAAGTCATAAATAATTGAGTAAGATGATCTTCAAGGACTGGCGATTAAAGGCTAAATTTCATTTTTATTCTAACGATGATGGAAGCCTGAATAAAAAAAATTGCTCCTGACTAACCTCTAAAACAATATGTACATAAGTCTTCCAACAACAACAAAAAAAAAGCCATTACTGCACTATGCAGAATGATCCAAATGATAACATTTTTCTTAATAATCCCTAAATTACCATCTGTAAATAAAAAATTATAAAAGCAATGCATAATTTTTATACACAATCCTTTTAAGGAATTACAAATTAGTCAACATTCTTCAAAACTTTCTGCTAATGTTCTAATGAGACCAGCAGATGCTGGAACCCTGTAAGTATATATTGAAATGTTATTACATAAATGGAATTTCAACTAATTTATATTTTCATAAAATGATTCATTTCAAATTGATGTACTAGAATAATCTAGTATCGTCAGAATTACAATAGAGCAAAATGGCATACAAATGCAACAGAATAATAATGTTTAACATGGATTTAACAAGTCACATTGTCATGTAAAAGTATTTGTAAAGAATTTCTAGTGCTGTCTCTACCAGAAATCTCAAAATTTTGTAATTCACTGCATTGTGTAGTGGCCAGACGGAAGGGCTAGAAATTATGGAAGTCAGAACATAAAGGTAACTTGGAGAAATCAGTAGGAGCATAGAAGCTGGTATAAGACTTGAATGCCCGAGTGAGGTGTTGAGACAGATGATGCAGTCTCAGTGGCAAACTCTCGAGGAGCAGCCAGAAGTTAAGACACAATGCCTGGAAGTTGTCATTTCAGGCATGATTCAGGTAAGGATAAATGTCAACAGGTCTAATGAGTGCCATATTCATAGCTAACTTAAAGAGATAAATGAGACGTTATAAAGATAGAAATATTTTTCAGCGAAGCAAAAGGCAGAACTTCAGCGGAGGCATAGCAAAGACATAGAAACAGTCAGTGGAAAACTACAAGCTAACCACAAAATCACCTTTCTCCATCTCTTGATCTCCTCTGTGCTGATCTGCTTCACTTTTCTCTCATTCAGAAAATGAGGTTTATCTGCTTTATAGCATGCCTGATAGAAAACGACTAGCACTAATAACCCTCAATGCATTGTTTCCCTTTAGAAAGTGATGGCAAACTGATTGGAACCACCTGTTTCAAAGTCCTGCTGGAAAAGATTCATTGGCTTAAGTCAGCAGTCAAATTAATTGGAGCTGTAAGTGGAGTTAAAGATATGTAGAAGCAATGAAAACTACTTGGAAGTCACACAACCTGTGATTCTTGTATTTATGTATAAAGGAGAATGTTATCAAAAGAATGTATCCTAGGACAAAGCTCTAGAATGGAGAGGAGAAATGACAAAAATAAGAAGGGTCACCAAAGCCTACATCACTTGGATAATTATCTGCTAAGATCATTAATCCTACAGTGACACCAGGGTATTTGGCAAAGATTCCCCAATCTATCAACTATGAAAGAGGACTAGTGGATTTGGGATAGAATAGAGGATAAATAAATGGACAAGAAGAGTTGGAAGAGTTGGCCTGTGAAGGATAAAACCTAGACCCAAGGTTTCTATGTAGGTGGAATTAAGAGACAGGTGCAAAAACTCCTAAAACTAATTGAATAAAGGTCTTTCAGAGAGACACCTGGAAATCCAACAGTATGATTAAAAACAAAATACCAAGTTTGAGAAAGTAATTCTATTTCTCATGACATAGCAGGTTTGTAAGCTGTTTATATACATTTGTATGGCTCAGAAAATAGAAATGCATTGAGCCAGGCACAAATCCTTGCCAACCTCATATAGTTTAGAGGAAAAATACTTTAATTTTTATTTATGAAACTACTAGAAATGATTACCAATGTTTTGCATGTTTATCTGTCATTTGGTTTTGGTTTTAGATTCACCATTTAATTTTCTGTTTTATTTGTTGGAACAATTTTCATTTCATAATGAACTTATAAGAGACATTTTATGTGTTTTGGTATAGGAATATCAAAGCACGACTGTCATAAGTTGTAAACATCTTTCTATACATGTACTTCACTCAACAGCTGAAGAATTCTTCTTAAGCAGCACACATGGAACATTCTTTAGTATTGATCATAGTTTAGGTAAAGAATAGCTTCATAAATCTAAGAAGATCAAAATCATACCAAGTATTTCTTACAGCCACAATGGAATGAAACTAGAAATCAATAACGGTAAGAAAATGGGAAAATTTAACTCATCTCTGAAAACTGAATAACACATGCTGGAACAACTGCTGGGACAAAGAGGAAATCAAAAAGGAATTTTAATAATATAAGATTACCAAAGACAAAAACACCTCATGCCAAAACTTATTAGATGCTGCACAAGTGGTAATAACAGGAAGGTTTATATATTAGTCCGTTCTAATGCTGCTATGAAGAAATACCCAAGACTGGGTAATTTATAAAGAAAAGAGATTTAATTGCCTCACAGTTCTGTATGGCTGGGAAGGCCTCAGGAAACTTACAATTACGGCAGAAGGCATCTCTTCAAATGGTGGCAAGAGAGAATAAGTGCCAGAGAAAGAGGGAAGCCCCTTATAAAACCATCAGATCTCGTGAGAATTCACTATCAGAAGAACAGCATAAGGGAAGCCGATTTATCCAATTATCCAATTATCTCCACCATATGGGGATTATTACAATTCAAGTTGAGATTTGGGTGGGACACAGAGCCACACCATATCAGTTTACAGCAATAAACACCTGCATGTCAAATAAACAACCTACCTGCACAGTTTAAGGAACTAGTAAAAGAACAAGCTAATCTCAAAGCTATCAGAATGAAATAATAAGAATCAGAGTATAAATAAGTCAAATAGTGAACAGAAACCTATAGAAATAGCCAACAAAACTAAGAATTATTATGGCATTTTTGGCACAATAAATTCATTAAAATTCATCAGATCCAAGATGGCTGTTCACTAGCAGCTCGGGATTGTAGCTCCCAGTGAAAGTGCAGAGAACGAGAGGATGCCACACTTTCAGACGAATTTTTGTTGCTCACGAACCAGAAGATTCCCAGCAGAGGAGCCCCACGGGTCGTCAGTGCGACTCTTGTGGCCGCCGTGGCGGTTTTGCCGGCGCCTCGGCGCAGTGGTTCTTTGTGCAGTCAGAAAAGCACCATCAATCTGAACGCCGCTGTTTAGCCGTCGCAGTGGGTTGCTCAGATTCCGGAGCTGGGAATCAACAAGTTGGACGTCCACTAAGAAGCCTAATTAGAAAGTCGGTAATTACAAAGATGACAGATGGATAAATCTATAATGAAGGGAAGAAACCAGCCTAAAAAGGCTGAGAATACCCAAAATCAGAATGCCTCTCCTTCTACATGGGATCACAGTTCCTCATCAGCAACAGAACAAGGCCTGATGGAGAGCGAGTGTGTTCCATTAACAGAAGTAGGCTTCAAAAGGTGGATGATAAGAAACTTCTGTGAGTTAAAAGAACTTGTTCTAACCCAATGCAAAGAAACTAAGAACTTTGAAAAAAGGTTTGATGAAATGCTAATGAGAACAGATAATTTAGAGAGGAATATAAGTGAATTAATGGAGCTGAAAAACACAACATGAGGACTTAGCGAAGTATGCACAAGTTTTAACAGCCGAATTCATCAAGCAGAAGAAAGGATATCAGAGGTCGAAGACCAACTTAATGAAATAAAACGAGAAGACAAGATTAGAAAAAAAAAGGATAAAAAGGAATGAGCAAAGTCTCCAAGAAATATGGGACTATGTGAAAAGACCTAATCTACGTTTGATAGGTGTACCTGAATGTGACAAAGAGAATGAATCCAAGCTGGAAAATACTCTTTAGGATATTATTCAGGAAAACTTTCCCAACCTAGCAAGGCAGGACAATATTCAACTCCAGGTAACACAGAGAACACCGCAAAGATATTCCTCAAGAAGACCAACCTCAAGGCACATAATTGTCAGATTCACCAGGGTTGAAATGCAGGAGAAAATACTAAGGGCAGCCAGAGAGAAAGGTCAGGTTACCCACAAAGGGAAGCCTATCAGACTCAACAGCAGATTTCTCAACAGAAACCCTACAAGCCAGAAGAGAATGGGGGCCAATATTCAACATCCTTAAAGAAAAGAACTTTCAACCCAGAATTTCATATCCAGCCAAACTAAGCTTCATAAGTGAATGAAAAATAAAATCTTTTGTGCACAAGCAAGTACTCAGAGATTTCATCACCACCAGGCCTGCTTTACAAGGGCTTCTGAAAGAACCACTACACGTCAAAGAACAACCAGTATCAGCCTTTCCAAAAACACACTAAAAAGTAAAGAGCATCAACATAATGAAGAATTTACATCAACTAATGGGCTGAACAGCCAGCTAACATCAAATGGCAGTATTAAACTCACATATATTATTATTAATCCTAAATTTAAATTGACTAAATCCCCCAATCAAAAGACACAGCCAAAACCCATGGGTATGCTGCATCCAGACCCATCTCACATGCAAGGATACACAAAGACTCAAAATAAAGGGATGGAGAAAGATTTACCAACCAAATGAAGAGCAAAAATAAATGAATAAATAAAAAGCAGGAGTTGCAATTCTTGCCTCTGATAAAATAGACTTTAAAGCAATAAAGTTCAAAAGAGGCAAAGAAGGAAATTACATAATGGTAAAAGGATCAATCCAACAAGTAGAGCTAATGATCCTAAATATGTACGCACCCAATACAGGAACACCCAGATACATAAGACTTATAAAGAGACTTAGACTCCCACACAATAATAGTGGGAGACTTCAATATCAATATTAGACAGATCAACCAGACAGAAAATTAACAAGGATATCTAGGACTTGAACTCAGATCCGGAACAAGTAAGCTTAATAAACATTTATAGAACTCTCCACTTTAAATATACAAAATATACACTCTTATCAGTACCACATCACACCTACTGGCAGGTTTAAATGAAATATTGGTTGACTGCTTGTTTGTTATTTTCTTCCCTCATTTTTTCCTGTCTCCATTATTAAGCACAATTATTTGCATAAAAGGTTTTCAATACCCATTTTTAGGCTGCATTCTAGCCTGGGCAATAAAGCAACACTCCTGCTCTTTCTCCCTCTTCCTCTTCCTCTTTCTTCCTCTCCTTCATTCTTTTTTTTAATTATTATTTTTTCTTTCTTTCTCTTTCTTTTTAAAAAATAAATAAAATGCAAGTAATCACTTTGATTCCCTTTTGTTTTGTTTCTATAAGTACACAAGGTTGCAATATAACCATCACACAAGCTTTTAATTACATCTGAGAACAGCTTTTGTACCTAGAATGGAAGAGTCATGATTATCACTATTATAACTAATTTAAGTGTTTTAAATAGATACAGGATGTACATATGCAGGTTTATTACATGGGTTTATCTCATAATACTAGACTTTGGGCTCCTAGTGAACCCTTCACCAAAATAATGAACATAGTACCCAATAGGTAGTTCTTCAATGCTTGCTTTCATCTCTCTCACTCCTTCTCTGGAGTCCCTGGTGTCTATTGTTTCCATATTTGTGTTCACGTGTATCCATTGTTTAGATTCCTCTTAGAAATGAGAACATGCAGTATTTGATTTTCTGATTCTGTGTTGATTCACTTAGGATAATGGCCTCCATCTGCAACCATATCATTGCAAAGGACATAATTTCATTCTTTTTTATGTCTGTGCAGTATTCTATGGTGTATATATGCAACATTTTCTTTATCTAATGCACTGTTGATGGACACAGGATGATTCCATGCCTTTGCTATTGTGAATAGTGCTGTGATAAATATACAAGTGCAGATGTCTTTTTGATAAATAGATTTCTTTTCCTTTGGGTGTATACCCAGTAGTGAGACTGCTCAATGGAATGATAATTCTATTTTTAGTTTTTTGGGAAATCTCCATAATGTTTTCCATAGGGGTTAAACTAATTTACATTCCTACCAACAATGTACAAGCAATTCCTTTTCTATGCAGTCTTGTCAACATCTCTTATTTTTTATAAAGTCTTGTTTTAAGAGTAGTTTTTAAAAACTTTATGTTGATCTAAAATTTTTATGCATAAAGGTAAAAATAGTGCATATATCTGACAAATATTTTATTAACTCACATATTTCATACACTAAACATCCCTAAAGAATTTTCTTTGTGCATAAAGGTAGGCAATTATGTTTTCTTAAACATTTCACACTCTATTTACATATTTAATACATCTTATCTTTTAAATTTTTCAAATGCCTGATAGAACAAACATAGAAATACACTAAGGAAAATCTTTCTAATTTCTTAAGCAGGTTTTTCAAATCCAAAAAACTCACACATTTGTCATTTTTTCTAGAAACAGTTATCTGAGCCTGTTATGTTCCTTTAAAGACAGATTGTATTTTTTGTTTTTTATATAACCAAATTTGAAATTATAAGTAATTTAGTTATCATTTTTCTATCATGACTTTATTAATTTTAAACTAAAAAGTCATCCTTCATTCAGAAATATAAAATTATATACTAGCCTTTTTCTTCTTTCTTCTGTTTTTGTATTTAACTTTGGCTACTGGGAGTCACAGAACTTAATTTATTGCCCACTTTAAGCAACAACATAGTCCAAGAGGAGTGTAAGTCTATATTTTGAATCTCTTCCTACTAAGTTGTTATTCAAATTTAAAATTTATTTTATCCTTCTATTATAGTTATTTTCTGTAAGGTTTTTCAAATATTTTGTCAAATAACACCTGTTTTTAGTCAATAGCATTTTTTTTCTGTCTTTGAGGTTCTTGTTTTTATAGGGTCTCTAGTGTAAAAAGGATTCACTTAACATGGTTCAAACAAAACATACCTCAGTCTAACAAAAGATGATGCCAAAATGCGTCTATAGAATGAACAATCCATTTGGCCTTAAATTATTCAATTCCTAAAATTTTTTTTTTTAAGTTTTTGGTTGTTAGCATCATGTAAATTTAAACACGACATTGTTGACTAATAATTTTAATGTATTCTATCTTAAATGTGCATTATTTATATTGTTAATGCCATTTATTTATTTAAATCTGCATGCACATAAATCATAACCACCCATCCAAGGTAACTCTTAAAAAAAAGTTAAAAATGAGAGAATTTTTTGAGCCAAGACTGAGTAACAAAGATCAGATTTTGCCTCTTATCTGAAGCTACTAGGAAACAAGGATGGGACAGGGAATGTATGAGACCACAATTCTCGTAACATTATACATCAGATGACTAAGGACAGTAATCCCTGAGAAGGTTTTTATGATGTGGCAAAGAAAAAAATCAGACAGAGCTTGGCAGCCTCCCTGAGTTAAGATAGAGCTGGAAGACTAGGAAGGCCAAGATAGCTGGAGAGCTGCATAGAAATAAAGCTCAAGAGAAGTATGAACATTTTTCCCTAGACAACTCCAGCCAAATAATCATCACCAAGCAATCATCACCTCATGAATGTGAAGCAATTACCAGAGGTCAGGAAATGAACTATGCTAAGGCATTAGAAGAAGTAATTAGAGATCAAGCAAGGCTGGAAATAATTCCTATTCCCACCAGCAAGAGAAGAAAATTTCAGAATTTAAGCAACATCAAGGTAGACTACTCAGAATACTGTCTTAATCATATGACAAAATTACCCCTTGAGCAATGCTACACTGATCACACCTACATTTTGAAACAAGACTCAACAGGAGTGAAATTATTTGCAAGTAAATTAACTGCATTTTAAAACAAAACTCAAAAATATTTATAAAATTCAAAAATATCAAGCACTCAATAATGTTTAAACATTCACAATGTTGTACATCAGTCAAAGATTAACAGGAATGCCAAGAAGTAGGAAAGTAAGAGCAATGAAAAAAAGGAAATAGAATCAATAAAAACTGAAATCACATACGTAATTGATCAATATATTATTAGTAGATGAGAGCATTAAAACAGTTATTTAAACTGTAGTCCTTATGTTCAAGAAGCTAGAGAAAAGACTGAACATGTTCAATAGGCAGATGGAGGATATAAAAAAATCAAAACAAATGTCCAGAGTTTAAAGCTAAAATAGCTGCAATTTAAAAATACCCTGGTAGGACTAATAGCAAATTATACACTGCAGAATAAACAATTTGGGAACTTGAAAGAATAGCAATAGAAATGACACAAAAATTTAAACAAAAACACATCAAAAAATTAAGACTTGTGAGACAATTTCAAGTGGCCCATGTATTCAAGTACACAATTCAACTGCATATGTATTTAGAGCATCTGAAGAAAATGACAGAGAAGGGGGGGGTGAAAAAAACATAATTTGAAGAAATTATTGCCAAAAAGTTTGAAGAAAACTATCAACCCACATTTCACAAATCCCAAGCACAAGAAATATGATAGCACAAGGCACATCATAATCAAATAATTTTTAATTCGATAATAAAAATGCTTTAAAAGGAGAAAGGGAAAAAAATCTCAAAGGAATAAAATTAGACTGACAACATATTTCTTGTTGGAGTCCAAGTAAGTCAGAGAAAGGGAAGGCAATATTTTTTAAGTAATGAAAGAAAAGCCTGCCAACTTAGAATACTACAACAAGTTAAAAAAAATTAAATTCTACTTTAGATTCTGGAGTACATGTGCAGATCATGCAAGACTGTTGCATAGGTACATTTGTGGCAAGGTGGTTTGTTGCCACCATCCCCCCTTCACCTATTCCTAACATTTCTCCCCATGTTATCCCTCCTCCACCTTCCCTCCCACTATCCCTCCTGTAGCCCCCACCAATGGACCCCAGTGTGTGATGCTCCGCTCTTTGTGTTCAAGTGTTGTCATTGCTCAATACCTGCCTATGAGTGGGAACATGAAGTGTTTGATTTTCTGTTCCTGTGTCAGTTTGCTGAGAATGATGGTTTCCAGGTTCATTTTTAATCAAAGGTATATTAAAGGATTTCCAGACATATGAAAGCTGAGGGTGTTCTTCATCGGCATCCTGCATTACAGAAAATTAAAGGGATTCTGAAGGAAAATGATACCAGATGAAAATCTTCATTAATACAAAGGAATGAAAAACACTGGGAGTTGAAGCTGCATAGGTAAATATAAGACTAATAGCACTATATATTTTTTAAAAAATTTAAATTGAACTTGTAAGTAAGCCTTCCCACAAAAGCAACTTCAGGTGCACATGACTTCACCTTTTTACTAAACATTTAAGAAAGTAATGATATCAATTTTGCATAATCTCTTACAGAAAATGAGAGAAGACTATGCAAATGATTCTATGAAGTCAGCATCGAATCACCCTAATACTAAAACCATAAGAAAACGTTGCAGGAAAAAAAAAATAGGCCAATAAATAGCTCTTATAAAAATTAGATGTAAAAATTCTTAGCAAATTTCATCAAATTAAATCTCAAAAGTATAAAAGTTATATCATGACCAAGGAGGGTTTATTCTAGGAATGAAAAGCTGGCTAAATATTTGAAAATCAATCAATGTGATGATATACCATATTAACAGAATACAATGAAAAACATTATTTTAATAGATACAAGAAAGCATGTATTGAAATGCAAAATATAGTCCTTCTTAAATACAAACAAACAAAAGGTCTTAGTAAACTATGAATAAAAAGGGAAATACCCTGATAAAGGGCATCTATAAAAAAATCTATAGCTATCATACTTAATGTTAAATGACTGAATACCTTTCCCTGGGAAGCAAGACCATAACTAGGATGGCAATTCTCATTATAATGATTTAAAGTTTTACTGAGAGTTGTAGCCAATGTTCATGAAAACAAATCTGAGGACATGTACACAAGAGCTACTAGAAATAATAAGGATGTTTAACCAAAATGCATGATTCAAAAATCAGTATCTAATAACCAACTGTATATCTAAAATTAGCTATGAATATTTAGACATTAAGAAAGCAATAGCATTTATAATATCAAAAGCTATAAAATTCTTAGGGGTAAATGTGATAAAAAGATACTCAAGGCCTGTACACTAAATACTACAAAACGTTACTTAGAAAAATTAAAGAGAAGCTAAATAAATGGAGAGAGATTTTCACATATAAGAAGACTCAATTTGGTTAAGATGTCAATGCTCCCCAAATTTATCTGCAGATTTATTAAAATCTATATCAAAATTCCAACAGCAACTTTTCTAGAAATTTGTAAACAAATTCTAAAATTCATTAAAAAATTTGAAATCTTAGCATAGCCAAAACAAATTTGTAAAATAATAAATTTGATGGACTTCACTATCTGATATCAAGTATTATCATAAAACTACAGTAATCTAAGCAGTGTAATATTGGTGTGAATATAGACAAATAATTCAATAGAAAAGATATAGAATTAAGAAATACATTGGCTGGTCATGGTGGCTTATGCTTGCAATCCCAGCACTTTGGGAGGCCGAGGCGGGCGGATCACAAGGTCATGAGATCAAGACCAACCTGGCCAACACGGTGAAACTCCGTCTCTACTAAAAAAAATACAAAAAATTAGCTGTTCATGGTGGCACACGCCTGTAGTCCCAGCTACTTTGGAGGCTGAGGCAGGAAAATTGCTTGAACCTGGGAGGTGGAGGTTGCAGTGAGCCAAGATCAAGCCACTGCACTCCAACCTGGTGCCTGGCAACAGAGCAAGACTCTATCTCAAAAAAAAANAAAAAAAAAAAAAAAAAAAAAAAAGTAATACATTGAATTTTGTAGAAGATACAAAGGTAATTCTATAGAGAAAGTGTATTTTTTTCAACAAATGACATATAACCATATTAGGGGAAAAAAACAGAAGAATTTCAATTCATAGTTTACAGAATATACAAAAATTAACTCATATAGGTCATAGACCTAACAGCAAACAAATAAAACTATAAATCTTCCATATGAAAGCACAAACAAAAATCTTTTTGATATTGGATAAAGTTAAAAATTCCAAATAAAAAATATTGATAAATGGGTCATCGTCAGGTTTAATAACTCCTGGTCTTTGAATGACACTGTTACGAGAATAAGCAGAAAAGCCAAATGTTAGGAAAAATTCTTTGCAGATTATATATCTGACAAAGAATTTATATTCAGAATATGTAAAGGATCTCAGATAATAAGGAAATTATCTTCAATAATAGGAAAACAAAACACTTTTATGTTGGGCACAATATTTGAATTAGAGAATTAACTAAAAAAGACATTTAGATGGCAAATAAGAACATGGAAAATGCTCAGCATTATTAGTCATTCAGGAAATGCAAATTAAAATCCATGAGATGCCACTGAACCCCTTCAGGTGTTTAATATTAAAAAGGTAACAATACCAAATGTTGGTGAGAATGTGGAGCAACTAGAAGACTTATATACTTCTAGTAGGCATAGTAAATGGGCAACAATATTGAAAAATAGTTTCAGCCAGGCGCGGTGGCTCACACCTGTAATCTCAACACCTGGGAGGCCAAGGTGTGTGGGTCACCTGAGGTCAGGAGTTCAAGAGCAGCCTGACAATATGGTGAAACCCCATTTCTACTAAAAATACAAAAAGTTAGCTGGAAGGGGAGGTGAGGGAAGGGGAGGGGAGGGGCGAGGAGAGGGAGAGGTCACACAAAAGTTGGAGAGGAGAGAAGAGGAGAGGAGAGAAGGGGAGGGGAGAGGAGGGGAGGGGAGGGGAGGGGAGAATTGCAGACCAATATCCCTGATAAACACTGTTGCAAAAACATTCAACAAAATACTAGCAAGTCAAATTTGACAACATGTTGTAAAGAATATTCATCATGACCAAGTGGGATTTATTTCAATAGATTCCTGGAGATAAGTGATGGGCAGAATTAGCAGAAGGAAGAGATTATGAAGGAACGGGAGGAAATTTCTGGGATGGTGAATATATTCATTATCTTGATTGTGGCAATGGTTTCATGAGT
Source organism: Cebus imitator (assembly GCF_001604975.1). Classification (NCBI taxonomy): domain Eukaryota; kingdom Metazoa; phylum Chordata; class Mammalia; order Primates; family Cebidae; genus Cebus; species Cebus imitator. The sequence goes on from NW_016107603.1 coordinate 649,406, forward strand.
GTATGCATATATCAAAACTTATCCAATTTGTGTACTTAATATACAGTTCATTATCTTTCTATTATACTTCAGGAAAGTTGTAAAAAGGGAAGAAAGAAGTGTTGCTCATAAATATAGCATGTAACAGAATAATTCATAAAGATAAAAAGAGGATATATTTTTAAATTAGGGAGTTACCTGAAATGATAAGTATTTGTCCCCAAATAAGACTAAAAGCTTATGAAGCAAGTGCTATGTCACAGTCATCTTTTACAGGAAGTACCATGCCTGGCATAGAGTAGTTGCTTAATAAATATTGGTAAACTGAACATGTTTATCATTTGATTTACAGCAGAATGGACACTGTGGAAGGAAGGATATTTGAAACTTATTAGTTGATGATTGTTTAAACACCATCTTCCAGCTGTTACATTTCTGGGTCTTTAGAAGAAATAAACAACATCTGCCCATCTGTGCATTATTGGTTTAAATAATTTTGTATTCATGAAATATAATGTGCATTAAATATGCAAATTGTTTTTCACTTTGTATTAAAATTTCAAAAAGTAAGAATTCACTTACTAAAGTCAAGTCCCTTACACATTTTAAGTCAAATCACATACATTCTTTAATTCCATTTTCTCCCCATGGAGGAAACAAAAATGTGAAACCTTTCTTTCCCTCCAAATAAAGTAACTACAGGAAAGATACCCAAGGAAAAAATCCTCCAAGCAATACTTTAGCCCTTCCTAATGTCTGTCCTGCCCAAATTCACTGATTAAATCTCAAGGAATGCCAATTTGATTGAGATGCAGTTATTTTAAAGTATATTTCTTGCATATTGCCTCAATTAGCCAGATAAGTTTGGGAAGAGACAAGATAAAATGGTTAGGCATGCATTTTGCAAGTTCACTGCTAACTCCCATACTCCAATTTACAGAGTATCTGGTAGAGCTGACTGACGATATAATCAGTCATATGGCATTTCACTGTAGAAAGCATATACATCCATCAGGCTTATGAATTCAAAACATGCCTTTATTAACCTTTCAGAAGAAATGTTTTGTGTACAAACAGAATATTGCATTTGAAGTAGTCCTATCTTCTCTTAAAATATTATGGATATTTAAACATTCAGGGAAAAAAGAACCCTTTTTTAAATTAGACAAATATAATTGATGGAGGACATGGAAAAATATTTAACATTTTTGCAAGTATACTTTTCTTATAGGACTTGCTTTCCTGACAGAATTAACCTTATTGATCCGTTTCTCTGTCTTGAATTTAAACTGAAACTCTATGTCGTCCAGAAACACATCGGTCATGAACTAAAAAAAAAAATAAGTCAACTTAGCTTTTTACACGTGATGAAATGGAGTATTTCAAGTCCCTTAAATTGTTTCCAAAATCAAAATAGATGGTATCTCAGAGCAGAGTCCCCACCTGCCATTTGCCTGAGATTTGAACCAGTGCTGACAGCTGTGTGTGGGAAAACAGGGTTTACCCCACTTTTCCCTGCTGGTCTAGAGTAGCATACTAGGGCTCAGAAAACAAAACCAGCCATGTCTATATCACAAAATGGGGAACTATTATGAAAGCCTAGAGAGTCCTTGTTTTTAGGGGTCCCATGATCATGAGATATTTTTTTGTTATTGTTGTTCATTTGACTCTTCTTGACTCTGAAGATAACAGCATATAAACCTGCAGAGCTAATTAGAAGTTGGTTTGAGTTCTATGGAGAGTCCACCATGAATTAGACATGTGACCTTTTGGGTAGCTTCTTGCCAAACACTTGCTCCAGATGAGTTTGGCTATCATTAAAATTTTTCTATGTCCATAAAATAAGATATGGAACCACTTACTTTAAATAACACAAGAGATAAATTAGCAAACAATATCTCTTCCTTTGGCCAACATTTTAATCATGTTTAGGTTTGTTCTGTTTAAGTTTTCCAGTGGCTATCAAAGCAAGTAGAGTGAAATTTGAAAATTCAAAATTGATCTTATCTATTCCCATTTGGCATGAGCTGAGAGATCATATAAAATCTGGGTTCTGGCTGCAGTCAGACAGAATCTTTTTTTTTTCCCCATTCCCCAAACACAGCATACACTATCCCTTCTCAGGGCCAACACACATGAAGTTCCTCTGCCCACTACCCCTTCAAGCCTGGCTTTCCAGTACCTTCAGATCTAGATCAATATTCCCTTAGTATGGAATTTCTAAATATTATACCCAAAGTTGATGCTCCCTGTTTTTCCCTCTTATGGATCTTATTCTTTCACTTTATAACACTAGTTACAGTAATTTTTATTTATATTTTTTCAACTAGTCTATAAGATCCATCAAGGCAGAAAACATATTGAGGTGGTTTTGTTCTGAATAATCAGTTCAATGATGGGTCCAGAGTAAGCACTTAATAAATATCTGTTGAATAACTGTGTTGGTTAAAATGTTTTCATTTAATTGAAAAAATACTTTCAACTTCCCATAATTTATTTCTAATAGGGAGATTTTATTGCAATGATGTTTAGGGTATGTTTCTAGTAACTTACCAAACATTTAGCACACTTCAGTACTAAATGTGAAAGTATAAATTAATGGTTTTAAAATAATGAATATTTAATCAAAACTTTAAGAGAAAAATTTCTTGGAGTCAGAATGTCAACAAATTTAAGATTGTGAGTGTTCAGTAATATATGAAAACTGACAGCCAAAATGTAGTTTTCTGAGCAATGCTTTCTTCCATATTCTCTCTGCCCATCTGTGGATTGAGGGTTTCCAGGGGTCTTTTTCAGAGCCCTAATATACCATAAATACAAGAAATCAATGACAAGAGGAACTTTGAAAACTATAAAAACACTTGGAAATATAGACAATATGCTCCTGAAAGACCAATGAGTCAACGAAAAAATTTTTTAAAATTGAAAAATTTATTGAAACAAATGATAATGGTAAGACAACATACCAAAACCTATGGGATACTGTGAAAGCAATACCAAGAGGGAAGTTTATAGGTATAAATGCCTACCTCAAAAAAAAAAAAAAAAAGAAAAGAAAAGAAAAACTTCAAATAATTGACCTAATAATAATCTTAAAGAATTAGAGACACAAGAGCCAATCACACCCAAAATAAGTAGAAGAAAAATAATAAAAGTCAGAGCAGAAATAAATAAAATTGATGTAAAAAAATCACTGGAATGAAAAAGTGAGTTTTCTGAAAAGATACACAAAATCAACAAACCTTTAGCCAGACTAAGAAAAAAAAAAGGTACAAATAAAATCAGAGACCAAAAAAATTAAAATATGGCAATAATTCAAAGGATAATTAGTACCAACTCTGAGCAACTATATGCCTTACAGTGGAAAATATAAAAGAAATTGATAAGTTTCTAGACACATGCAACCTATACATAGTGAAACATGGAGAAATTCAAAAACTGAAAAGAACAGTAACAAGTAATAATGATTAAAGCTGTAATAAACAGAACTAATACCAATCCTACTCAAACTATTACAAAAAAATAAGAGGAGAAGTGATGACTTCTAAACTTCTTCTACAAGGCCAGTATTACCCTAACAGCAAAACCAGACAAAATCACATCAAAAGGAGGAGAGGAGAGGAGATGAGAAGAGAGGAGAGGAGAGGAGAGAAGAGGAGAAGAGGGGAGGGGAGGGGAGGGGAGGGAGAGGAAAGATTACAAAAGAACAGGAGGAAATTTCTGGGATGGTGAATATATTCATTATCTTGATTGTGGCAATGGTTTCATGAGTGTATGCATATATCAAAACTTATCCAATTTGCGTACTTAATATACAGTTCATTATCTTTCTATTATACTTCAGGAAAGTTGTAAAAAGGGAAGAAAGAAGTGTTGCTCATAAATATAGCATGTAACAGAATAATTCATAAAGATAAAAAGAGGATATATTTGTATTAATCCCTAGTGATGGGGCTGCTACTAGCATCTAATGAATAGAGGTCAGGGGTGCTACGAAACTTCCTGGAATGCACAGTACAGGCCTCACCACAAAGATTTATCTGATCCAAAATATCAGTAGTGCACATGCTAAAAAACTCTACTTACTCAAATGTATCAAGGATCACAGTCTGGTTTCTTCCAAATCTGCCCTTGATAATTTGTAGCACAATCTCGTTTGTGACCCCTCAAAATTTTAATACTTTGGAATTGTCACAATCTACCTTTTCCATTAAACACTGACAAAAAGAAATCGTCATTATTGTGGTTTTTACACAATCCTATATATTTAATTTAGCCTTCATATGTAAATTACAGCATTCAATGGATCATTTACACCAGTAGTTTAAATTCCTGAATTAGTCTTATGTCAAATACAATTCATGTTTTTCCTTATAATTCAAAGCTCTGAAACAGCAGTGGCTATGATGTTGTTTCACTCTGCCTTGTAGAAAACCAGTTTCACAAACATATAAAAGATTAAAAAATAAAATATTTAAATGAGTATTCTATTTTCTCTCTGTCTTTCCTCCTGTCATTCTATCTCACTAGAATGCCTGTGTCTAGCCCATCTCTGTTCTCACAAGTGTGCCCATTATTCAATCCAATCTTAAGTGACACTCTCCCAAAAAGCCTTTGGGATAATTCCAATCTGAATCAAACTCTCCCTTATCAATGTACCAAAAGCACAAATATAAAAAACTCTATTATGGCATGTTGCACAGAGTAATTATTTTGGATATTTCCTTTTTCTTCTACATCTTTGTGGTTAAAAACCACAAAGAAAAGGGAGTATTCCATTCATTCATTCATTCATTCATTTTTCTATTCTACACAGCATCTAGCATAGTGTCTCAGACATTGCATATGCTTGGTCAATATTTCTTGACTGTAATTCTTTTGAAAACTTGTCACATTTATGGCATTCAATAAATCACACACATGTATAAATAGCTTTGAAGAATCCATAAGAAAAAGATAAACATGCCAATAAAAAATGGCATATGAACAAAATTCACAGAAAAAATAGAAATGGTTAGGAAAACAAAATTCCAACCTCAGAGGTAATTTATGCCAACAAAGCAATACTAATAAAAAAATCTCTCCTTATTTTATGCCTGGTACTATACTAAGAAATTTATACATATTGACTCATCTAATCTTCATGACTTTTTGCAGTATATGATATTATCCACTCTCCTTTTTTGTTTTGCTTTTTTTATAATTTTTTATTTTTTAATTTTTGTGAGTACATATTAGGTGTATATATTTATGGGATACATGAGATGTTTTGATATAGGTATGCAATGCATAATAATCACATCATGGAAAATGGAGTATCCATCCTCTCAAGCCCTTTACAAAGGAAGGAACTGTGGCATAGAAAAGGCAAGTAATTTGTCTGGTGCAATGTGGTAACATTACAGGTAGTTAGACCGGCATGAGTGGGACAGGAGAGGGCTATCCCCCCACCTACTAGGAATATCAGGTGATGGTTTGACAATTATCATACTGCCTCTCTAAAATGATACTTGGCAACCCACCCAGGGCACCAGGAGAGGCCATTTCCTGATAATCTATGGCTATTAACATTAAAATGTTAATTGAATATAGATGCCAGGGAGAAGAAAACTTCCTGAGCATGTGCACTAAGAGATGAAATGGCAAAGTATGATCTTCTGAGGGTACTCCACCAGAAGAAGAAAGAAAGCTTCAGATGGGCCTGCATACAGCATCCCAAACATACTGCATGTGCTCACTTTCCAAGGATAAGGAGAGCACTGTAAATGTGGGAAGCCCACTCTAAGGAGGAACCATGGAAAAGAGGTGAGCCTGTACAGCCCTAGGATCAAGGTCAAATGCTCTCTTTGACTTTCAGGCACCCTCTTGGATCTCTTCCAAGTAAGCTTTCCTGTTCTAAAGTTTTATTAAATAAACTTCCACTCCTACTGTGAAACTTAGCTTGGTCTTTTTTTCTGCTTTATGCCCCTCAGTAGAATTCTTTCTTCTGAGAAGGCAAGGGCTGAAGTTGCTGCAGACTGGCATGGATATGCTGCCAGTAACTCAGGGTAACTCGGATCTCTTGCACCAGTAACAGTAAGTCACAAGGCTGACATGCAAACACAGGTACTTTGGCTCCAGAGCCCAAAGAGTTCACCTAAGATTATGCCATTTTGCCACATGTTTGATAAATATATGTTCAATTATAATATTCAGAAAAATACAAATGAATATTTTCATATTAGATAAAAATGTTAAATGTCAAGCAAAATAGTTAAAAAAAATACTATAAAAATCCTGAAAGTCCAAGCAATTTAGTTTGATATTTTTTAGTAGAATAGGGAAGAATCCATTTTGGTTGATTACTTTAATCTCACCTAGTATCTTCATCCCTGATAGTATCCATGACAATCTCATTGAGACTGTAAGTATCTACCTCTTGGCATACTGAGAAAGTAACCGTAACGGTGAAGATTACTCTCAAGCAGAGAATACAAATGAACACAAAAGAAAAAGTTCCAACTTTAATTGAAGTGTGGGTATATGTAAAAGGTTAAAATAAATCCACCAGCTCAATGGGTGAAAGTGTGACTTGTTTGGGGGCTCAGGTAATTCTTGGGTATATATGCCACACATAATTACCAGCTGTCATGTTAATCGTCACATTCAGTATTTCAGGGATACTTTGTCATATTTAAAGTTTGAGTAATAACTTTGGACTTAGGCAAATAGGAATGCTCCTAGGACATCTAAATTTCCAGGTTGTGTTTTGTTTTGAGTTTTGAAGTACAACTGTTTTCTTCACTACAACCCATAAGGCAAATTATAACAAATAAAAAAATGTATCCCTAAATGTTTTCTTATCCTTGGAAAAATTTGCCTATTCTGGATGTGGTCATTGTTAGCTAATTTGTCTAACAGTTTGTTTGAGACTCATTATCTAGTATTTAAATTTCCTACAGCAGTTACCCAATAAAAAATTTAATTTGTATAATTTGAGTAAACAATTAGAAAAATTAATAAAATAGATCTTTCATACCTCCTAACAGAGAAAGGCAACTGAAGACTGTTTTGCATTATTTTAACTAAATATAAATTGTGGTTATGGGTAAAAATGTAAATATAAATATATAAATTACTTATTTTGTCTTGCCAAAAGTTGTAACTCTGGCATTAGAGTAGTCTGTCTTCACTATTTAGTGGGAAGTAGGCAGAACAAGCCACACCTCCTTGACCTTGGAAGTTTCCAACTAAGAAATAAATTGCCAACAACAAGCTGATGGCTATGTGAGGAGCAATACAGAAAATAAGCCCATAGTTAAGATAGAAAATGTGGATGTAAGTTTTCAAACTGACACTTTTTCTCTGAAACCTTTGCCAAGTCATTTAACCTGGCAAGATCTCTTATTCATCTGTAAAATGAGCCCGACTAGTCCCTGTCAAATTTCCAGAACTTTTAACCCAAACAATGAAGTAATTATCTCAAGAGCAGAAAACAACCTGAATCCCTTTTATCTATTATTGAAAATACACAAAAATGCGGCCAAGAGATCTTTTCCACAGTGTTGTGTTTTCTGTTTGTTGATCACTGTTAGTTTCTCTACAAGGTTTTAATACTCTCAACAACCCCATGAGATCTTGAACAAGCTACTTAAACTCTCTGTGCTTTAATTTACTTCTGTAAAATTGATGTAATAATTGAACATCCTCAAAATGTTGTTGTGAGGATTCAATGTATTAATTAATATAAAGCTTTTAAAAATACTGCACATATGCTAAGTGATCAATTGAAGTTAACTCTTATGCATATTAATACCATTTTACAAATGAGAAAATTGAGGCTTAGAGATGTTTACTCACATGTCCCAAGATCAGAGTCTGGAAATGACAGAATCAGGATTTGAAACCAGGTATTTCGTCTCCACAGTCCAAATCCAAGCACTGTCCTGTACTGTTTTCCTTTGAACGTCCTGAACTAAGTAATGAGAAAAAAATGTCTGTTTACATATTTATTGACAGAACACAGAGAGTAGATACATAACAAGATACAAATTACTACAATAGATAGTATTTAAAAGAAAATAAGAGATCCTTAAATTTGTTATATGAAAGGCTGAGAAATCCTATTTCCACAGTAAATACTCTAGTTATACGATTTTCCCTATTACTAGTAGAGAAACATCCACAGATGTGAAGAGGAAAAGCTACCATAAATCAGAGCTGAATAATCAATCTAAACCATGAAAAAATGCCAACAAGTTCTGAACACATTTGTCTGCAAAGCTGTAATAAATGCAGTCTTATAAATGTTATGCAATATAAGGTATAAATTATGCTGCTTTCTTTAAAAAATTAGTTTAAGTGCAAGCTGGAAGAATTCCCTGTGCTTAGGCTGATATAAAATTCAGTAAATACAGAAACTTTGAAGGAAAAGAAAATAATAGTAAAGACTTCTGAAAGGTTATATGAATATTGTAATTATCTGTGCATAAATGAGAACATTTTTTTCTTTCTATGCCTAAATAGAAAATGAATACCAAAAAAGTATCCCCATAGGAAAAATTCTTCCAAAACCATTTTGAGAAATTGAAACATTTTCCATATACAAGTACTTAAACATTCAAGCTAAAATTTGGAATAAAATAACATTGATTTTATCATACATATTTTAATATTTTTCTTTTAAAACTTTTATATTTCATATATAAAATCATATCTCAATAAGTGGAATGTAGGTTCATAAAGATGACTTCAGTAGAGACTTTAGCTAATGATAGAAAACAAGATTTATATTGAAATAATTAGGGGATCATATACAATTAAGAGTTAAAATGGAATATGGCCATTTAGAATAGAGGGTAATAGATCGAAGTTGCTCAGGATGGGATATAAATTCCTGCTCTATGTCTTACTATTAGCTATATGACCTTAGGAAAGGTGCTTAACACTATTGAAAAGAAAAACCAAAATGAGAATAAAACTACCTTACAGATTTTTGAGAATTAAATGTAGTAATGTTTATAAGGTATTTACAATACTGTCTGGCATATAGTTATATATTCAATAAATAGCAGTTAATTCAGTTAATATTACTAACTAATAGTAATATTATCACTACTTAATACTACTTAGTAGAAATATTAATACCTAAAAAATGGCACATGTGTAACTGAGGTCAGAAAATTTCAAGAGCAGGCAATTTATAAAGTTGTTGCTCTGGAACATGACAGGAGTCAACTAGTATTATCCACATCTACAAAAACAGGGCAGATAAAAGAGCCATCTCTCTAGTGGCAATTACTAAAGAGCCCTTGCATTCCATATGCAATCTGGAATCTAGAACTCTGCAGAAACACACCTCAGACACATGCCTTAGAACTGGGCTTCTCCCTGCAGCACCTACAGCTTACTTTTAAGTACACAGCTGCATGACACCATGGCATAAATAAACTATTAAAACAATTGTATGTATAATATTTAACAAAATAATTTTTATCATAGAAAATGAGTCACATTGTACAAAGGGATGAATCTATTTGGAAAAATAATTAAAGTCATAAATATGTAAAGTCCAGAGAGAATCTGGAATCATAGATATCTCAGAGGGGAACAACAAATTGGGCTCTATTTTCTTCAAATGAATATCAGGAGATATTTTGAGAAATGCATGCAGCTTTCTAAGGAAATAGATATGTTCATTTTCTCCTTCTGTCTTCCTAACTTTGGAAGTGGTCTACAATATCTAGTACATGGTAGGCATTCAATAAATGTTTGTTAAATGAATTATTCAATTAAGAAATCCATATTAGCTTACTAAAAATAGAGAATTAAAAATAAACACAAGGGTTTTAGCTGGAAGAAATTTAAAGGTCATTTTAAGCCAATTCACATACATGACATACTAGACTCAGAAAGGTAAGGAGATGTGTTCAAGGTCATTCAGTTAATTTGTGACCAGGCACTGCTACCAGAAATCAAATCTCAGCTCCCAATTTAACCAGAGACACATATAAACAGAATTAAAATGGTAAAAAATGCTTGTTGAATTATAACATATTAAGGATTTGTTAGTAGTAAAGATCATTGATAATAAAATTAATATCCTGTATTTCTACAATTCTCTGGAGGCAGTGAAAAGAACTTCGAAGAAGTATAGAGGTTTAGTTTTAGTCCTGATTCTGCCTGAGTATGCCTAAATGATCCTCAGTTTCTAAAGAGGTAAAATAAGGGATCTATATAAATAATATAATCTAATTCCCCGCCAAAATTTTATTAAGTACCCACACTATTTCTTGCCTCAAGCTAGATACTGAGGATACAAAGAGACATAAAATGCAGGTCATGCCATGAAAGGCTAACATCTGGTAGAGAATAGCACATATTTAATTCAAACTTTGTTCTGGACTCCTGGCTCTGCTATTTACCAACTGAATGACCTTAGGCATTTATTTTAATCTTTCTTGGCCTCGGTTTCCTCCTCTGTAAAGTGGAAATAACAATGAGAATACACCTAATTTATAGAGTTACAAGGACTACATTACTATGTATATGGTACTCAGAAAAGTGCCTGTTACTGTTCTATAAATAGAAGTTTTTAACCACATGGAATCTATAATATAACATGGGAAATAATATATATATGTATGTATGTAATTATAATCAACACAAACTAACATAATGCTAAATCACCAAAGCAAATCATAAAATGCTGTCATAAGAGTTTTAGGAATCACTTTATTCCAACAACAAGATAAAAGACAGGAATTAATGGAAGCATTGTTTTTTCTTTGAAGAACAGAATGATTAGAAAAGAAGGTGATGAAAAAGGTCAGAAAAATTATCAGGATGAGTCATGAAAACTGACTCCTGTATTTAGAAATTTGGTGGTCTCAAAGTCATTTTCAAGCTTTTGAAAAATCCATTCCTATGGAAAATACAGTCAAACTATGTAATTGAAACTATGAAAGAAGGTGAAAAAAATATAACAGTAAATATAGAACACACTTGTAATTAATTTACTCATTCACCCACTCACTCACTCACTAGTTAATTCAACAAATAAGAGAGGCTACTGTGCACAATATTTTCAGCACTCTGGCAAATATCTACCTGAGGTGTACACCCCTCAAAGGGGGATGATCCCTGTCTTTCTGGATCGTAGCATATAGAAAAGGGTCCTCAGTAGAAGGAATACCAAATGTCTAGGCCTTGAGAAGTCTAGTATTAATGTAAGTAAAAAACGACCAAGTTCTGAAGCATGTTATAACTGTGAAGCATAGCAAGAGAAATGGGGTCCTGGGGTTCAGTGAACATCAGCAGGTGGAGGGAGTATTCCAGGAAAAAGAAATGTGCTAACGTTAAATGTGAGTTCCAACAGAACATGGTGGAGAAAAAGGAAGGGAAGGGGAGAGGCCAGGATGTATTGGTATGGGGTACAGTAGAAGGTGACAAATGTTGGCAGAGGAAGGTGTGAAGGAAGGAATGAAAAAAGGGGACACAACCTGTAAGGATCTTGCTGGGTTTGCAGCGGCAGAACACGTAGGTAGCTGGTAGTAAACAGAATTCTGCTTAGGGAATCCATGATATTTGTTCCTGTTCTTTGATTCTGTGATTATCTCAAAAAAAGAAATGCAATTGAACATCTTAAAAACTGAAACAACATATGTTTCAATGTGTGTAGTTAATAAGCAATACTTTTTTCTTAAGGTGTGACCTTAGTAGTTCATTTGGATCTATGTGTTTCTGGCATCTGTAATTAAACACATCTGCTTAACCTCAATTGTCAAACCAAAAGCCTCAGGAGACTTCAATTAGCATGACTGCTGGAGACTGTTGAAAATTATGCTACTGATTTCCAAGACCTAGTTCATTATTTGAACTTGAGCAAGCAAATTTAGTTTCCAACAATATATCTAGTAAGAAAACCACTAAATATTTTAAAGTTTGTCCTAAAAGCACATGCAGAGATAATAGTAATAAAGTTTGTGTTTTGTGATTTTAATGCTGTATAGCTTACAGGATCCTCACCCTGGAAAAGCTGTTCAATATTTGCCACATATCCAGGCAGGTTGCTCTCATTAAAACCAAGCACCATAATTTTACACTTGCTGTCATTCGTACTGTAATAAAGAGCACAGCACATCAATCTCATGTGACACAGCCATATGCTCCTTATGATGTACAAGACTTACAAATGGAACTTCTACAGAGGTAAAGAAGAGCTTTACAGAGTGCCAGGCTTTAGAATTATTGATAAGAACTAAAAAAAAAAAAAATCAGCAAAGAAATCTATTTTTCTCCAAAGTAAGAAAGAGTGGTGAAAAAACTGCACATACATGTACAATACTAGCACAAGCACCCACATGAACAGTAACCCTATCCATTAGACTATATATATGGGAAAACCTTTTGTAGAACTATAAGAACCATACCTGCTATCTTTTCTCAAATGATGAACTGTAGAAACTTCTGGTTTCAACTATGACATAATATAGTAGTAACAGAATATTAATAGTAGGTTTCATGCTAGACAATGCTTCCACTGCAACTACTAAATATATATACATAGTATGAGTCTGTTTTCACATTTCTATAAGGAACTACCTGAGACTGGGCAATTTACGAAGAAAAAAGGTTTAATTGACTCACCATTCCACAGGCTGCTTAGGAAGCATGCCTGAGGAGGCCTCAGGGAACTTACAATCATGGCAGAAGGCAATAGGGAAACAGGAACATATTCACATGGCTGGCAGGAGAGAGACAATGAAGGAGGAAGTGCTATACACTTTCAAACAACCAGCTCTCATAAGAACCCTATCATGAGACAGGACTAGGGGGATGGTGCTAAACCATTTGAAACCACCCTCGTGATTCAATCACCTCCAACCAAGACGTTACCCAACATTGGGGATTACAATTCAACTTGAGACTTGCGTGGGGGCACACACAGCCAAATCATAAGTATATTATATATATATATACACACACACACACACACACACACACATATATATATATATATATATATATGCACACACATATATACATACATGCTAAATCATTAGAGAGCTATGAAGGAAAAGATGTACAATGGATTAAAATGTCAGGTGATAAAGGGAAGAGCCTCTCTTAGGGAACAATCTGTTACTGGACATTTTCTTCTGTGATAAGGTTGCTAGATACATTACAGGCAACCCTATTCTGTGGGGACATTTATCAATTTTACCTGAAAGCTGAGAATGGCTTGGCTCACACAGAGGTACTCTGCTAAAAGAGAGAGAAATCTGAAAAAATTTTGAGAGTCATGCAGGGCTATTGTAATAATATGGAAATGTCATGAGTTCTAAACATGCAATTAGGATTTCCTGATAGTGCACTTACTACTTTTCAGTGCTGCAGAGATAGTGACTCAGTAGGCTCTCAGTAAAAAGCCTAGATAGGACATCTCAGAAGAAAGAAAAGTCAAAGATTATATAGAGTCTCAACAAACCTGCAATTCAACCCAGACTCAACCCAGTCCCTATCTAGATTGAGATAATCAGCCCTAGCCCTATCTGTCTAATGGAAGAAGGACAATCCTTTCAGGAAAACAATAATATCAACTGGAGCTTCAACACAAAGTCTCCTTAAACAAAAAGCCCAGAGGTGGGGATAAGATGGCTATCTAGACATAGCCAGGAAACAAAATACTGAGTAGAAAACAAAATACTGAGGAGACTTCCTCCTGAGAGAAAACAAAATACCGAGTAGCCCATTACACTTTGAACAGACCTCTTGAGAACAAACACTGAAAGTCAATAGAAAGATGACTCAGACACAAAGGTTGAAGAGGCAGGAAGCTGGGAAGCATGCATAGAATTGCCAAGAACCAGGACCAGCTACAGGCCTGAACAGGACCTAAGTAAGGGGGTGAGTGAAAAAACTGTGGGGCACCACACTCCTGCCACAGACTCTGGATCCTAGCTACAAGAGACCCACAGCCGCAAGAGACATTTGAATTGGGAGGGGGAGCTGTCTGGAGAGTAGGCAAAAGCAGAGGCTCAAACCTGTGCAGAGCCCAGGAGGTTTTCTGTGTGTCAGGCATGGTAAAATGCAACCATAGTACCCATCCCCCAAGGCTCTCTGTCTGGCTCTGAGTGACTCTAGCCTTTGTTGAATGCTGGGCTTGGAGAGAGTAGGGCTTCCTTTCCCCTGGGAGAAGGGAGCATCTGATCTGGTGTGGCCCCTTGTTTTCTGGTCCCTTCCAAGGCTCCTGCCTGACTGCTCCTGCAAGAGTATGTACAAAGCACAGCCTCCACTTGCCTGCCTAAGTGTTTTGCCAGTAGCCTGGGAGTAGTTAACAGCCCCCATCCCACCTGCAGTATAGTTGTTGCTCAACCTCAAGGGACCAGAGGACAAAGTTTCCACAAGCCTGGTCCCAACCTTCTAGGGTTCCGGCACACTGCACTCAGGGGTATTCAGCTTGGGTGTGGGAGGAGCCTCCAATCTCAGCACAGTGAGAAGAATGCGGTGTAAGTTCAAGTGCTGGCATGGAAGCTGGGTGTTTCTCCCTCCACAAGAATGATCCAGGAAGGGTGTAGCCTACTGGCCAGCTGCAGCCTCTGCCCAAGGGAGTCCCATAGCCCTGAGCACCTAACAGCCCAGCAATCTGGACAAAACTATCTTGGTACAAAACTAGCAAGTTGGACCTGCTCCTGGGGCAGACACCAGAGGGAGACCTGGTTGGGAAAGCATGAGCTGGGCAGTTCCCATGGAGCTGTGGTACTGGGCAAAAAACTCTGGGCCACATCTACAAATCTACAGCAACACCGCCTTGCCTTTGGATCTTGTATCTTTGAATTACTGCATCAACAGACATACCCCACAACCTAGTCTGACTCTGTTAAGCTCAGAGGACCAGTGGGTCCCCAGGAAGCTGTGGGTCTCTTGGTGACCTAAGCTTCAACCTGGGCCACCCTTTCAGAAGGGGGAGTGTAGTCCTCCAGTGCCCACCTTGAGGCTAAGGAAATGTGGGTACAGTGCCATTGATTAGAGGGGGCTTTGCCAAGGTCCATGAATGGATTTGGTGAAGGGGTCATCTCTCATTCCGCTTGCCTGTCCCCTCTCCAGAGCACTGCTATAAATGCACCAAACACAAAAGAGGTGCATGGGTGAATAAGAGCCTATTGGCCTGCCTTCACTCTTAAGAATCATCTACTGGATCACGGCCCGAATGATACAACCAAACAAAAATAAATTGCTTCAGCACACATTGCCTAGAAAATTCAATGCGTGAATCTGGCTACAACTAAGGAACCCATACAGAGCCTTAGCCCTTTGAAAGCACCCAGAAATGAAGCCAATCAACTAAGCACAACATACATCATAGGCAAATCCTCAGGAAAAAAGAATATAAAAACAAAAAGACCCATTCAAATGAAAACTTCAAAAACACAAAGAAACCTAGCCCTCTCAGATTAGAATAAATCAGCACGAGAACTCCAGCAATTCAGAAAATCAGAGTTTTTTTTAACCTCCAAAGGATTGCACTGGCTCTCCAGCAATGAATTCTAACCCAATTAAAATGTCTGAAATAACAGACATAAAATTCAGAATCTGGATAAGCTCAACAAGATTCAAGAAAGTTGAAAACCAATCCAAGAAATCCAGTACAATGATCCAAGAGTTGAAAGAACCAAACTTAACCAAAGGTAAACAAATGACGAAAGCTCTATCATGCAAACAAAAACCAAGAAGCAGCAGGTGTCATTATTCTTATATCAGGTAAAACATACTTTAAACGGTCAATAGTTAAAAAAAAATTACAAAGAAGGACGCTGCATAATGATAAAGAGATCAATTGAATAGTAGGTGTTAACTATCTTAAATATATGCACATCCAGCACTGAAGAACCCAGAATCATAAAACAACTACTTCTAGACCTACAAAAAGGGTTGGCCACAGAATAATAGTGGGGGATATCAACACTCCACTTACAATGTTAGACGAATCATTAAGGCAGAAAAATAACAAAGAAATTATGGACTTAAATTCAACAATTGAGCAACTGGACCTAATAGATATCTATAGAATCCTTCACTGAACAACCACAGAATATACATCTTCTCATTTGCATGCAGAACAATACTATAAGATTGATCATACACTCAGTCATAAAGCAAGTCTGAATACCTTCAAAAAATCTAAATCATCCCAAGCATACTCCCATACCACAGTGGACTAAAAATAGAAATCAATAACAAGAAGGTCTCTCAAAAGCACAAAATAACATGGAAATTAAACAATGTGTTTCTAAATGATTTTGAGGTAAACAATGAAATTAAGGCAGATATAAAAAAACATTTAAAATTAATGAGACACAATATACCAGAATATGTGGGATACAACAAAAGTAGTGCTAAGAAGAAAGTTTATAGCACTAAACACCTATATCAAGAAGTTAGAAAGATCTCAAATTAACAATGTAACATTTCACCTGAAGGAACTAGAAAAACAAGAACAAACTAAACCTAAAGCCAGCAGAAGAAAATAAATAACAAAAATTGAGCAGAACTAAATGAAATTAAGACCCAAAAACCTATATAAAGGATGATAAAACCAAAAGTTGGTTTTTTGAAAAGATGAACAGACTTATGGACCCCTAACTACATTAGCAAATAAATGACTCAAATAAATGAAATCAGAAATGACAAAGGTTACATTATAACCAGTCCCAAATAAATAAAAAAGATTCTCAGAGACTGTGATGAATGCCTCTATGCACACAATCTAGAAAATCTAGATAAAATGGGTAAATTTCTGAACACATACAACCAGAGATTAAACCATGAAGAAATTAAAACACTGCATGGATCAATAAAAAATTCCAAAATTGAATCAGTAATTAAAAACCTACCAACCAAGAAAAAGCCCTGGAGCAGGTTGAGGCACAGCCAAATTCTACCAGACATACATAGAAGAGCCGATACCAATCCTACCAAAAGTATTCCAAAAACTCAAGGAGGAGGGACTCCTCCCTAACTCTTTCTATGAAACCAGCATTATCCTGATACCAAAATCTGTCAAAGACACAATGAAAAAAGCAACAACAACAACAACTAGAGGCCAATGTCCCTCATGAACATAGATACAAAAATCCCCAACAAAATACTAGCAAACTAAATCCAGCAGCACATCACAAAGTTAATTCACTGTGATCATTTAGGCTGAGATACAAAGTCGGTTCAATTTACACAACTCAATAAATGTGACTTACTATATAAACAGAATTAAAAACAAAAACCATATGATCATCTCCGTAGATACAGAAAAAGCTTTTGAGACAATCCAATGACCCTTTATGATAAAAATTTAAATAAGTAGGCATCAAAGAAACATACCTCAAAATCATAAGAGCTATCTATGACAAACTCTCATCCAACTTCATACTGAAAGGGCAAAACCTGGAAACATTCTCTTTGAAAACTGGAACAAGGCAAGGACCACTCTCTCCACTCCTATTTAACATAGTACTGGGTGTCTTATCCAGAACGAGCAGGCAAGAGAAAGAAATAAAAGGCTTCCAAAGAGGAAAATAAGAAGTCAAAATATCTCTTTACTGATGAAATTATTCTATGCCTAGAAAAACCTGAAATAAAAGGCTTCCAAATAAAAAAAAAAAAAAGGAAATCAAACCCTCTCTTCACTGATGAGATGATTCTACACCTATAAAAACCTGAAGACTCTGCCAAAAGCCTCTTGGTATGATAAACAAATTCAGTCATGTTTCAGGATAAAAAATTATTATCCAAAAATCAGAAGTATTTTTATATACCAATAACATTCTAGCCGAGAGCCAAATCAAGAGCCTAATCACATTTACAATAGCCACCAAAAAAAAAAAAGCAAGA
>NW_016107603.1:667339-677407 GCF_001604975.1 Cebus imitator
AAAAAAAAAAAAAAAAAAAAAAAAAAAAAAAAAAAAAAAAAAATTCTATGCTCATGGACTGGAAACATTAATATTGTTAAAATGGCTATACTGCCAAAAGCAATCTACAGATGTTATACTATTCCTATCAACATAACAATGCCATTTTTCACAGAAGTAGAAAAACATATTCTAAGATTCAAATGAACCCAAAACAAGCCCAAATAGTCATAACAATCCTATATAAAACAAACAAAGCTGACATCACAGTACCTGACTTCAGACTACAGTATATGGCTACAGTAACCAAAATGCCATGGCACCATATGGAAATAGACACAGAGACCAATGGAGAAGAAGAAAGAACCCAGAAATTAAGCCACACACCTATAACTACCTGATCTTCAAAAATGTTGACAAAAATAAGCAATAGAGAAAAGACACCCTATGCAATATACCATGCTGGGATAACTGGCTGCCCATATACAGAAGAAAGAAACTGGGCCCCTACCTTTCATATATAAAAAATTAACTCAAAAATTAACTCTATTTTGTTAACTTATTTAACAAAATAAGATCTCAAACTATGAAAACCATAGAAGAAAATCCCCTTCTCAACATCAGTATCAACATTGGTTTTTGAGGACTTATAGCTAATTGCTTTTGAGGACATAGTCCTAAGTCCTCAAAACTGATTACAACAAAAACTAAAATTGACTTGTGGACCCTCTACAAAGCTTCTGCACAGCAAAAGAAACTATCAACAGAATAAACAGCCTACAGACTGGGAGAAAATGTTCACAAACTATGCATTTGTCAAAGGTCTAATATTCACACTTAATAAGAACTCAAACAAATTGATAAGCAAAAAACAAATTACTCTTTTAAAAGGTGAGCAGAATACATGAATAGACACTTCTTAAAATGAGACAACTATCCAACACATATATTTAAAAATGTTCATCACCACTAATCATTAGAGAAATGCAAATCAAACCACAAGAAGATATCATCTCACACTAATCAGAATAACTATTATTAAAAAGTTGAAAAATAACAGTTGTTGGTGGGGCTAGAGAGAAAATGAAATGCTTTAACACTGTTGGTGAGAATATACATGAGTTCAGTCCCTGTAGAAAGCAGTTTGGAGATTTCTCAGAGAACTTAAAATAGAACTACCATTCAATCAATTAATCCCATTACTGAGTATCTGCTCAAAGGAAAATAATTCTGTGAAGAATTCTATGCAAAAGACCTGTACATTTATTGTAGCACTATTTACAATAACAAGAACATGGAATTAGCCCTGATACCTGTAAGGCCAGCTGCGTCGCAGAGGGTTAAAATGGACACATCCACACCTGATAACTACGTCATCACCCAAGCTGGTTATCTGGCCTCGCGGCATGTCTTCCCCCGCACCCACCTCCGCATACCAGACCCAAGCCCATAGTCAGCACTAAATTATGCATCCAACCCCCATCCTGCTGTTGAAAAATGCTGCAGAAAAATTTTTTAAAGAAGCCCTATCAGACCCTGCCTGGTAGCAGTCTGCCCTGTATGCCCCTGGCAGGCCCACTTACCCAAGGTCCTGCCCGCCTACTCATGGCAACTAGCTCCAGGTATTCCCTGCTTCTTAATAGCCAATAAGATTGCCTTCACTTTGTTTCCCCAATAGCCAATCAAGGCCCACTCACCCAAGGTCCTGCCCGCCTACCAATGGCAACAACTAGTTCCAGGCATTTCCTGCTTCTTAACAGCCAATAAGATTGCCTTCACTTTGTTTCCCCAACAGCCAATCAATTTCCTTCCCTCCCCATAAAACCCCACACCCTGAACAGCCGGGGGCGACTTCTTTGGCCCCTTCCTGGACCACAGAGCCTCCTCCGGGAGCTGAATAAATTAGCTTCTCATTTTCTTATACTTGCCTCAGTTTCCTCATTTTACCTTGGCAATAAATCTTACAGTACCCATCAAGAGTGGACTGGATAAAGAAAATGTGGTATAGATACACCGTGAAGTACTATGCAACCATTAAAAAAAAAAAAATCAAGTTCTTTGTAGCAACATGGATGTAGCTGAAGGCCATTATCCTAAGTGAACTCATACAGACAGAACATATACCACATGTTCTCGCTTATAAATGAGAGTGAAATATTGGGTACACATGGATATAGAGATGGACAAAATGGACAATGGTGCTACCAGACAGAAGAGAGAGGGAAGGGGACAAGGGCTGAAAAACTACCTGTTGAGTACTATACTCACTATCTGGGCAACAGGTTCAGTTATACTCCAAATCTTAGCATCACACAATACATGTTTGTAACAAACCCATGTATGTACTCCCTGAAGCTAAAATAAAGGTTGGAAAAGATCCAGAAAACCCATCGTACAATCATATTACCAGACCCACATAATGGCAGAAATTGTGACTGGTAACCAAGAAAACAATGGGGAAAAACTCAGAGATTGGGGTAGCCAGCTACCGAGATGGTCCACAATGGTGCATGCCTCCTGGTAGTTTACTCCTTTTCTTTTTTTTCTTGAGACAGAGTCTCACTGTGTTGCCCAGCCTGCAGTGCAGTAGTGCAATCTCAGCTCACTGCAACCTCCACCTCCCAGGTTTAAGCAATTCTCCCTGCCTCAGCCTCCCAAGTAGCTGGGATTACAGGTGCCTGCCACCGTGCCCAGCTAATTTTTTTTTATTTTTTAGTATAGATGAGGTTTCACCATGTTGGCCAGGCTGATCTCGAACTCCTGACATCAGGTGATCTGCCCACCTCAGCCTCCCAAAGTGCTGGGATTACTGGTGTGAGCCACTACGCCTGGCGGTAATTTACTCTCATGTAATCCCTTCCCACACTGACTATGCCTGACTTTGTAACCAGTAGAATACAATCGGAATGACAGCATGTGACTTTCAAGGTTAAGTCATGAAATACTTTGCATTTCTGCCATACATCGTTTCAGACTATTAGCTCAGGGGGAAGCCAGCTGCCATGTCATGAAAATTTCCAAGCATTCCCAGGCAGGCCTCCTGCCAACAGCCAGCAAGGGACTAAAGGTTCCTACTAACAGCTACTCAGCTTGTAAATGGATCCTGCAGTCTAATCAAAGCTTTGGTTGACATCTTGACTGTGACCTCATACAATACGCCAAGCTACAACCACTCAGTGAAGCAACTCCTGAATTTCTGACCACCACTACTGTGTGAAATATTATTATTATTTTAAACCATGAAGCTTGGGACTAATTATGTAATAATAAATAACTAACATAGATATTGATACCTTGAAAGGGAGTGTTGCCATGACAAAACCAAAAAATAGGGGAGTGACTTTGCAAATGGGAGAGTACCCAAGACATGGGCAGAAGCTGGAAGGACTTTGAAGACAGTGTTAGTGAGGGCCTGTGAAGCTACAATGAGATATACAGTAAAACGTAATGGCCTTTGCAGAGGCTACTGACAGAGAGACTACAGTCCCACTTTCTGTAAACAATGCTCTGCACTTAGGAAAACCTGGATGAAGAGCCTGAAAAATGCTATCCACCATCAAGGATCAGCCCCAGCGCCTCTGCATCTGAGCAGAAAAAGCAATGAACATTACTCTTCTAAGCACATAAGACTGTTGATCATCCCAGGAATTACACACCATGATGGATTCCCTGTCAGAACCTGGCAGCAGCATCCAATCTGAGAAAACATTGTTTTCTCTAAAACACCTGTTTTCAATGTAGCAGAGGGTGTTTTGCCCTTTAGTAGATGTTTGCCATGCCTGGACACATTTCTGGTTTTCACAACTGGAAGTCACTGGCATTTAGTGAGTAGAGGGCAGAGATACCGCCAAACATTTTACAATGTGGAAAACAGCACCCCACAACAAGGAACTATCTGACCTAAAATGTCAACAGTGCCCCAAGGTTGAGAAACATTGGCCTAAAAAAATACATTTATTTATTTGGAATTGTAGTTTACTCATTAGTTTTTTTTTTTTTTTTATGTAGTACTTTTGAAACATATTATAGATATTTTCTAGCAAGGACACAATAGGGATATTTTTACTCTCATTTGCACAGAAGAAGAACAACTGCAGTTCTAAAATTTCCACTCTGAAGCTTTTAAAGAGACTTCCAAGCACTACTAGGTTTTAAATAAATTTTACATACACACTCATCTAAGATTTAAAACTCTATTTTACATTGATTTGCATTTTCCCTAAGCTAAAATAATGGCAAAGCCTTTGAAATAATAAAAGCCTTTGATTCATTTTGGGCACACATTATGATTGAAAAAAATCTTGAAAATTTTAACTGAAATACAGTGCTTCATATTCATTCTGAAAAAAAAATTCTATGGTATAAACTAATTTTCACTTTAAAAGACACTCAAATTGTCCAGTTCATCTTATGTGTTTATTGATGAATAATTTATTATTTTACTACTCAATGATTCACTCAATAAACAGATGCTAAAGAGAGAAAAGTAAACATGATCACTTTACCGTTGTCATCTAAAATTAACTTATTTTTAATTATTTTAGAGACATTAAAAAGTTTATGTTTCATAAGAGGAGGTAGAGTTAGGATGAAATATTGCTAATTATACAACATGGTCATTTTATTAGTGATAGCTACACAAATGACCTTTGATTTGGCCTTTGTTCATATAAAATATTATGAAGTTCTTTCTGGCATCCACTTCGACATCCATTAGGAGAGAAAAGATGCAAGTGTCGTAAGCTATTGAGACACCATTATGATGAAGGCATTTGAATTAAGTGAATTTAAAATATAGCAAGGTAAATTTAAGCCACTATCTTCTGTAGCAAGATATAGCAGTCTCTTGTTTTATAAGAGACTGGGACAATAAAGTAAATGAAAATATGGAATATGGAGAGATTTTTTAGTAAAAAAGTTGTAACGACATGTTTGCAGATGCATAGAAACTGAGTCACTTTCTTTAGTAAATTTATCTAACCCTCCAAGTTGTTATAGAATCAAAAATTTATTAGCGATGAAAGATCATCTTGTCTTACTTCCTCCTCTCACTAGAGAGGAAATGAATCTGATAGTGATTGTTTGACTCAAGTTGAATTATAGCTCTTGTTTCCCAATACTCGACTCATTAGTAACTTCACTTTGGTATAAAGCTTTTAGACAGTTAATTTAGAGACTAAGTTTATATAAAATTCTGCCAAATATTGGGAGGAGTTTTTTTTTTTTTTTTTTAACTTTCAACATTTTATAGGAGATAACGAAGCAAATAAAACAGTTGGTTCCCTGGAAGGCCCCAGCAGCTCCTCCTCAAGCAACTTTAAAGTCAGCTCTCTCAGCGGGGAGGTTGTGAGTGATAAGCCCTCCAGTTAAAACCAAAGCTGACATGGAAAGAGACATCAGGGAATGCTCAGCAAGAATGAAATCCATATTCTTAAGCTCAGAGTGTTCCAATAGGATGATTTCATTACTACAAATCTCCTTCAATACGAAAAGCTGCAGGGAAACCAGGTCTTTCTTCTAGAGCAAAACCATATCACTCAAGAGTCACATGTATTACCAACCCTACATCTGTAAGTTTATTTGATTCAAAACCATGTGTCATATGTAGACTTGGCCCATGCCTAACAGTTGAACAGAAACACAAAGAAGGTTAAATAAACCTAATAATAACCTAATACCACACTATGAGATATAAAATACAGAATATACAGATAGTTTTCTATTTAACCACTTATATATAGAATATGGTTCCAGGGTACTCCCAAGAGCAATATTATCTATTTCAGTTCCACACTGGGGATACAATGTGTTTTGTCCATTTTGTGTGACAATCACCCATAAATTGACCTGCTACAGTTTAAGAGAAAAATACGGAAATATGAGTTAGAAATGTGGTATGTAAAATACTGCAGCAAAATAAGATAAAGTCCTATCACCACAAAACTTTCTTAGGAAGCATTTAAATGCAAGTTGTTATTTGATTAAAACACTGGACTAGCTACATAATTCTTCCTGCCAATACACTGTAGTTTAAAGAGACAAGAGGATCTCAGATGACTACCATAGGCAATTTTGACAAGTGTGCAGTGAACTGGAATAAGTATTCTTAATTTACATAGATCTCATATCAGCAAGCAGAAACAAATGATCAAAGTAATATAAATGCGAGTGAAAAGTACATGCATTAAAGTTAAACCAAAATTGCACAGTAATAATGTTATCAACACAAATGCAATAAACTAATCCAACAGTGTGGGTTTGCTCTGTGAGGCCTCCTTTGTGAAATATCTTCTTTGGAAAAGAGAATGTCTTGAACAGTAAGCCTCATTCTTTATGAGTAGGTGTATTGCCCTCAGAGAAGACCTGCTTAGTCACAGATCCCCTGATTTATGTAATAGCACCCTTATAACCATCACTCTTGCCCTGCTTTCTTGTTTGTCATAGCAGTTATCTACATAACGCATTCCTTGTTTGCTTGTTTAATGCCTGCCTTACCCACCAGACTATAACTTCCATAGACACCGGGCCTTTATTTTGTTCACTGCTTTCTCTGCAGTGACAAGGAGACTTCACACCATTGGCTCTCGGTATATATTTATGAAATAAAACTTATCAAACTAGACTGAACTGTGGATACTCTTAAGAGTGAATCTGTTACATTTAGCAGTGCGTGAGGAGGGTTACCAAATCCACAGAGAAAAAAGAAAGATGCATTGTATTAAAAGGCACTGATAATTTAAAAAAAAACTTCCCTTATAACACCTTGATGTTTAACAAAATGTTATAAATTGTTGAAGTTATCCAAAACTTGCAATTCTAATTAACAGAACTGTATATGTAAATATATGTATTTTTATACATATGTAACATCTTTGCTTGATGGTGTAACTATATTTTCAGTTTTCCTCTTAAATCCTGAGTATAGTATGGTATATGGTACATATAAATAGAAATCCTATTTAGAGACATTTGTCTCCCAAAATCATTCTCATTCTAATATTTTTAAGCGAGAAAAATTGGATCAACCAAAATTCTAGTTTATCATCAGCTTCTCATGTGTGTATCCTATGATTGATTTAGCTAATGTGTGAATTCAGGGGAATAAATAGTAAGAGTTGCTGCAAATTATGTTAAGGAGTGACATTTCATTTGTGCAAAGAAGGGGATCATTTATAAAAAGGATCTGTCATTGCTTCTCCTTCAGAGCAAAATAAGCAAGCTTTATTTAATTTCCTCAGATACTGATGACCAGGACACAGCAAGGATGAAAAGAGTTATGGGGAAAAAGACTTATTTTTAAAGGGCAGTTTTGCTATTTACCATCTTGTGACCAGATAAAATAGTATGGGGCAGCTCCAGATAGCTAGTGGTTGAATCCATTTACAGAGATAACACTAATGAATCCTCCTTAAACTGTGGTGGGTGGTGGGCCGGCCGGGGCCGGGGGAGGTTCTTCTGTCCATAAGACACCTCTTGTGTTTAAAGATAAAAAAGAAAGCAACTTCTGGTGAAAGCCTTCTTCCTGGCTATCAAAACAATGAACCAAAAAATTAAAATACAATCTTCTAACAGCTTTTTTGAGTAACTCAAGCCATAATGACTGTGCTCTCGTGATTCATTCGGATGCAATGCCTGGATACATATATTCCTTGCAGAGAAGCAATAAATAGTAGTTAAGGGCATAAGTTTTGTACTTTCAAAGACCCAGATTAAAATTCCAAGTCTGCCCCTGATTAGATGTCAAGTTATATAACTTCATGAAATTCTAGAATCCTTGACGTGTTGATAAATGTACCTAGAGAAAATATCTGTGGCAGAATGAATTTGGGATACCACTTAAAACAGTGCCCAGCACATCGTAAATGCTCAATAAATGTCAGCTGTTAAAATTAGCCCTCGCTTTCCACTCAGCTGTTAGATAAAGCCCTTCATTTTTACCTCATGAACAGGCAGTTGAAATAACCTCCTAGCTAGTACCTCTACTTTCTTTTTCTCCTGTATCACCTTTTTTCCTTACAATTACATTCTATAAAAGCATAATTTCAGAAAGAACAAAGAGAAAATGAGAAGCAGAAACAGAGATAGAGAAGAAGCCAGCAGGAGAGAAAATATAATGATAGATAGCATTATTTAAGCACTCACTCCGTGACAAGAGCTTTAAAACACTCTATAGGCATTTATAGATTTTATCCTTACAATAGCACAATGAGATATATACCAATTTTATCCTTCAGTTAAGAAAATTAACACACAGACCCGGCGCAGTGGCTTACACCTCTAATCCCAGGACTCTGGGAAGCCAAGGCAGGTGGATAACGAGGTCAAGAGATCGAGACCATCCTGGTCAACATGGTGAAACCCCGTCTCTACTAAAAATACAAAAATTAGCTGGCATAGTGGCACGCACCTGTAGTCCCAACTACTCGGGAGGCTGAGGCAGGAGAATTGTTTGAACTCAGGAGGCGGAGGTTGCAGTGAGCCGAGATCGCGCCATTGCACTCCAGCCTGGGTAGCAAGAGTGAACTCCGTCTCAAAAAAAAAAAAAAAGAAAAAAAGAAAATTAAGGCACAGGTGAAACAAGTTACTTAACCAAGGTCATACCATGGTATCATATAGTGGCACAGAGATGACATTCAAAATATAGAATAACAGAAGAAGCACAAACAGAATGTAGAGAGAACCAACCTGGTGTATATCAGCCAACTCTCAGCCCAGTGTGGAAAAAAAAAAAAAAAATGGCAGAGTTGGATTCAAACCCATGCACTCTGGATCCAGAGCGCTTGCTCTTAATCATTCTACCAGAAATAAGATCAATAATAGAATATCATCCCATAGCTAGCAGGACAGGTCAGTTTGTTCCATAGGGATAAAAATCTCTCTAATTGAGGAGATATTCTGAATCATCACATTGTGAGGACACAGGGTAGTAAATTCATTCTCAATCATTTTTATAAAACACTGCTATGCAATCACCAAAAACAGCAGCTCTTCTAAATACCTGTACATTTTTCAACCCACACATAAATCTGGTTTAAGAGCTTTCTAAATAATTTTTTAAAAATTCAGTAGGAAAAGTCTCTATTTGAAAATGAAACATGCATCTTGTAATTTAATATTATTAATATCAACACATGAGACAACATATGTTTACTAGAAGATAGCTTTATGGAACATAAAATTTCTATTTTTTTGTTTTTATTCTCTCTTCAAATAGTCAGTAGAAGATAATATACCCAGATTACAGATATGACTAAAAGGACACTTCTTTGCTTCACTGCCACATTTTGTGCAAATGCCTGTAATTTTGTGACACTAGGAGAAGAAAACATATTTATAAGTTATGAAAGGGTCAAACATATTTAGAAGCTATGAAACTTTTGTTGTTTTGGGCATATGTTAGGGATTTTTTTTTTAGAAATTAAGGCATTTAATACATCATATCTAATGTACATGCACACACTCAGGCATTAATTGCATATGCAGTGAAGTGTAATCAATGTTAAATAGAAATAACACATCGCTTTAAATCAGGATAAGTTTTCTAAAATTTTCAAGACTGGGTGGGAAGATTAGAAAGTAAAATTAAGAACAGAAAGTGTTGGTGGAAAACCATGATGATTATGTTGACAGCAATTCACAAGGCCCCAGATAGTGTGGTAATTGCTATCTACCACACAATCCTTGAAGTCATCAGATCCCCAGTGTGAGCTTACATTTATTTAACCTCTGATCAAACAGCTATAAAAACACAAAGAAAATAGGGAATGAGATGGTGGGCCTGAGAATCAAGAAGACATTAGGATGCTGAAACTGTCTGATATTCAGCTGTGCTATCATTAACAAATTGCTTACTCTTTGCTTTCCCTATCTTAATACTCTAACCAGAAATTCTGCCCAAATTCCAGGTGACAATAGAATCAGATTGCTCACGTAGCACTAAGATTGCCAGAACTAGTTGGTAAAATAATACGGAGATTTTTCTTTTTTTCTTTTTTTCTTTTTTTTTTTTTTTGAGACGGAGGTTCGCTCTTGTTACCCAGGCTGGAGTGCAATGGCGCGATCTCGGCTCACCGCAACCTCCGCCTCCTG
>NW_016107603.1:677467-696278 GCF_001604975.1 Cebus imitator
GTAGCTGGGATTACAGGCACGCGCCACCATGCCCAGCTAATTTTTTGTATTTTTAGTAGAGACGGGGTTTCACCATGTTGACCAGGATGGTCTCGATCTCTTGACCTCGTGATCTGCCCGCCTCGGCCTCCCACAGTGCTGGGATTACAGGCCTAAGCCACCGCGCCCGGCCAATACGGAGGTTTTTCTTAGGAGAAACTAATGTTGTCCTCAAATATTTAGTTGTGTAATTAGCTTTAATTTTCAGTTAATTGTTTTGTATATGATTCAGATCTCAGATAAAATCTTAAGTCAATCATCATCACATTCAATTTAATAATACATGCATAATCCTTAGAAGTAAACAGTATGCTTTCATGTATACCATTCTATATAAATACCAACCATTGTGAAGTAGAGTTATTTCTGGTATATGGGTAAAGATAAGGATGCTTATATAGCCTAAATAACTTGCCATAGATAACACCAGATCTAAAATTTCCAAAGTTTTCTAGCATAAACTTTTAAGCACTCTCTACCAATTTAGGATATCTTCTGTCAGAGTACTTCCTCACACCTATTTCCATTGGATTCCTCTCTTTCTACTAGCAATTCAATGTCTTTATGCTCTGCCCCAGCTACCAAGCTTCTCTTTGGCCCATATGTTTGCAACCCATGGGGTTCTGCCTTCTGGACTCTCTCTCCTCTACTCTTTCTGCATATAGTATGGTTGTCTTGTATTCCAACACGTAAGGTCACTGCTCTCTACTACATAAAAGAACATTAATATAAGAAAATATTCATGTGTTATAAGGGGATATGGCCTTATTATCCATTCTAGAGTTCACATCAGTGTTTAAAGCATTTTCTGTGAAATAAAAGTCTTGAAGTGACTTAATGTTAGAGACTTTTTAAATTATGGTAAACTTTTTCGTTATAATATTGCCTTCTACTTGTAGCTGCACTTTCAAATTATTAGGAATTCTGCAGGGTTTTTTTTTCCATTTTTTTAGCCATGAAAATAGGTCATAGTAATCCTAAGATTTAAAGCGTATAAATCTTTCCTAAATAGGTTTTTTAATGTTCAGTCTGTTCTTATATAATATGAGCCATATTTATTCTAACATACTTCTTATGAGCTTCTATTTGAATCTTTACCTACATCACAGTCTTTTTCTTCCAAAGATTCTTACTACAGCTGGCACCAGCACAAAAATGATCTGTTAATCCAGATTGTTTTCTCAGAGATCTGCTAAGTACTATAAATTAATATGTATCACAAGTTGAAGAAGACATAAGTGTAAAAAAGATTGGAAGGTATACATACAGGAATAAAGACTGAAAATCAAGGAAGATTTTTTTTTTTTTTTTACTATAAATAATGTGTTTCTCATGGAAGAAAAAAATTGCTCTTAAAAGATTATTCTAAGTAAAAAGGTAGTTTTAAAAAGGATCTGGGCAATGTTAGCCTTTCTGAATTAAGTTTACACCTTTCTCAAATTTTGAAAATTGTGAAATCTTAGTTTTTAATTTGGAGAATACCTTAGCCTACATACTGTTCAACTCCCATTCAGTATAAGAGTCTGCAATATCTGCAACTTATAATCATGCAGGTTCTACTTAAAACCATAATTCATTCTATTGAATTTGCCTCTCTAAGATACTTGATCATTTCTTTTCATTCTGACATTAGAAGCTAAAAGAATAAGCCTAATCCTTCATCTACATATTACCATATCAAGTGATCTAAAACAATTATTATTTTTCTCTTATCAAGCGAAAAATCTCTTTTCTCTCCACCATTACATTTATTGGGGTTACCTCCCACTGTACATTTGTATACATAAGCTTTGAAATATTAAAAAAAAAACAGCAGCAACAAAAACATCTCTCTCTGAGAGAATTTTCATATTAAATCCTTTAAATTTTAAATAAATCAACAAAGAGTAATTTTTAAACTGTAATGTTTAAAACAATATAGAAATACTTGATTTTATGGATTGAGATTCAACAAGAAAACAGTGCTATAACTTTGACAATTTACTATACTCTGTAGCATTAAAAGATAAAAAGAAGGAGAGGGAAAATTCTGAGTAAACATTGGTTCACACATTTTAATGCAGAAATGCCTGGTGTAGTACTAGGTGCAATGGGAAACTAGTCTTGAATGTTGAAATTGAATAAATGATAACTCAAAAAAAGGGAGGAGGAAACTTTTACTTTCAATGCTAAAAATGAAGCTAGTTGATTTCTAACTTGACATTACCACAGGGATCTTTACAACTACATGAGAATTGCCACTTGAATTCTCAATTCTAAGTAGGATATCCATCACTTCAAACATTTATTATAGATTTGTGTCAGAAAAATTTCAAATATAATGCTCTAGTTATTTTGAAATATGCAATAAAATATTGCTAGCTATAGTCCTCCTATTGTGCTACCAAACATTAGATCCTATTTATGCTATCTAAATGTATTTTTGTACCTATTAACCAACCCCTCTTTATCCTTCCCTCTTCACTATTCTTGTGAGCCTCTGCTAATTATCATTCTACTCTCTTCAGCTCCATGATACCAAATTTTAGCTCCTACATATGATAAAGGCCATATATAAGAAACTCACAAATAATATATTTAACAGGAAAAATAATGAAAGCCTTTCCTCTAAGATCTGGAACAAGACAAGGATGCCCACTTTTGACATTTTATTTAACATAATACTAGAAGCTCTACCCAGAGCAACTAGATAAGAGAAAAGAAGAAAGAGCATCCAAATTAGAAAGGTAGAAGTTGAATTATCCTTGTTTGCAGACAATATGATCTTATATTTGGAAAAACCAAGCCTCCACCACAAAAACCATTACAATTGATAAATGATTTTAGTAACATGGCAGGATACAAAATCAACTGACAAAAATCAGTAGCTTTTTTATATGACAACACCAAACTTTTTCTGAAAAAGTAACCAAGAAAACAACTCATTTACATCTACAAAAAAATGTAAAAATGAACTTAACCAAAGAAGTGAAAGATCTGCACAAGAATAACTATAAAACATTAATGCAATAAGTTAAAAAGGACACAGAAAATTGAAAGATAATTCATGTTCATGGATTGGAAGAATCAATATTGTTAAAACACCCATACTATCTAAAGCAATCTATAAATTTAATGCAATCTTTTTCAAAATACCAATGACACTAGTATTTTCAAAATACCAATGACAGAAACAGAAAAAAAAAATATCCTAAAACTTATGTGGAAGCACAAAAGACCCAGAATATCCAAAGCCATCCTGAGCAAAAAGCAAAACTGGAGGCATCACATTACCAGTCTTCAAATTATTCTACAAAGCTGTAATAACCAAAACACCATGGTTCTGGCATAAAAGCAGAAACATAGACCTATTCAACAGGATAGAGAACATAGAAATAAATTCATGCATTTACAGCAGCTTGTTTTCAACAAAAGCACCAAGAACATACATTGGAGAAAAGACAGACTCTTCAATAAACGGTGCTAGAAAAACTGGAGATTTATATGCAGAAAAATGAAACTGGATCCACATCTTTTGCCGTATACCAAAATAAAATTAAAATGAAATAAGACCTAACTATAAGATCGAAAACTATAAAATGACTTAAAAAATTGCAGAAATGCTTCAAGACATTGGTCTGGACAAAGACTTAGAGTAATATATCAAAAGCACAGGCAACTAAAGCAAAAATGGACAAATGGCATCTGTATTGGTCCATTTTCATGCTGCTGATAAAGACAAACCTAAGACTGGGCAATTTACAGAAGGAAGAGGTTTATTATACTTACAGTTCCACGTGGCTGGGAAGCCTCACAATCATGGCAGAAGGTCAAAGTGGACGAGCAAGTCATGTTTTCCATTGATAGCATCAGGCAAAGAGAGAGCTTGTGCAGGCAACTCCCATTTTTAAAACCATCCAATCTTATAAGACTTAAATTGGGAAAAACCTGACCTCATGATTTAATTACTTCCCACTGGGTTCCTTCCATGTGTGGATGTTACAATTCAAGGTGAGATTTGGGTGGGAACACAGTTAAACCATATTATTCTGCCCCAGACCCTCTCATATCTCGTGTTCTTATATTGCAAAACCAATCATCCCTTCCCAATAGTCCCCCAAAGTCTTAACTCATATCAGCATTAACTCAAAAGTCCACAGTCCAAAGTGTCATCTGAGACAAGGCAAGTTCCTTCCACCTATGAGCCTGTAAAACCAAAAGCAAGTTATTAACTTCTTAGATACAATTGGCATACAGGCATTGGGTAAATAGAACTGTTCCAAATGGGAGACCTTGGCCAAAACAAAGGGATTACAATGCCCATGCAAGTCTGAAATCCAGCAGGGTAGTCAAATCTTAAAGCTCCAAAATGATCTCCTTTGACTCCATGTCTCACATTCAGGTCACACTGATGCAAGATGTTGGTTCCCGTGGTCTTGGGCAGCTCTGCCCCTTTGGCTGTACGAGATAGAGCCTCCCTTCCAGCTACTTTCATGGGCTGGCTTTGAGTGTTTGCAGCTTTTCCAGGCGCACAGTGCAATCTGTCAGTGAATCTACTATTCTGGCGTCTGGAGGATGGTGGCCCTCTTCTCACAGCTTCACTCAGTGGTGCCCCAGTAGGGACTCTGTGTGGAGGCTCTGACTCCACATTTCCCTTCTGCACTGCTCTAGCGGAGGTTGTCCATGAGTGCCCCATCCCTGCAGCAAACTTTGGCCTGGGCATCCAGACATTTTCATACATCTTTTGAAATCTAGGTGAAGGTTAACAAACTGTAATTCTTGACTTCTGTGCAGTTGAAGGCTCAACATAATAACATGTAAGATGTCAAGGCTTAGGGCTTAGACCCTCTGTAGCCACAGCGCTCACTCTACATTGGCCCCTTTCAGCCACAACTGGAGTGTCTGAGATACAGGGCACCAAGTCCTTAGGCTGCACGCAGCACGGGAACCCTGGGCCAGAACCACTAAATCATATTTCCATCCTGGGCCTCTGGGCCTGTAATGGGAGTGGCTACCATGAAGACCTCCGACATGCCTTGGAGACATTTTCCCCATTATCTTTGGATTTAACATTTGGCTCTTCATTACTTATGCAAATTTCTGCAGCCAGCTTGAATTTCTCCTCAGAAAGTGGGGTTTTATTTTTTATCACATTGTCAGGCTACGAATTTTCTGAACTTTTATGCTCTGTTCCCTTATAAAAATGAATGCCTTTAACAGCACCCAGGTCACATTTTGAATGCTTTTCTGCTTAGAAATTTCTTCTACCAGATACTCTAAATCATCTATCTCAAGTTCAAAGTTCCACAAATCTCCAGGGCAGGAGCAAAATGCCATCAATCTCTTTGCTAAAACATAACAAGAGTCCTTCAGAGCCCTCCCAAGTATTCCAGCTCTGCCTGTTACCCAGTTCCAAAGTCACTTCCACATTTTTGAGTATCTTTTAAGCAACGTCCCACTCTATTTGTTCCAATTTACTATATTAGTCCATATTCATGCTGCTGATGAAGACATACCTGAGACTAGGCAATTTACTAAAGAAAGAGGTTTGTTGGACTTACTGCTGCACATAGCTGGAGAGGCCTCACAGTCACAGTGGAAGGTAAAAGACAAGGAGAAGCAAGTCACATTTTACATGAATGACAGCATCAAAGAGAGAGCTTGTTCAGGGAACTCCCATTTTTAAGACCGTCAGATTTCTTGAGACTCATTCACTATCACAAGAACCATGCAGGAAACACCCTCCCCCACAATTCAATTACCTCCCTCTGGGTTTTTCCCATGACACATGGAAATTGTGAGAGTTACACTTCAAGATGAGATTTGAGTGGGTACAGAGCCAAACAAGATAGGTATAACATCGAGCTAAATAGCTTCTGCACAGCAAACGAAACAATCAACAAAGAGACAGCCTATAGAATGGGAGAAAATATTTGCAAATAATTCAACTGAAAAGGAATTAATAACCAGAATACATGAAAACAGTACTTTAGTGTCCTGTTTCTAAACATCCCAATTAAACTTTTTAGTATTTTAAAACTCTAAATGTTTCTTAATGACCTATTTAATTTATATTATTCATACAAATTAAAATTTCACTTCTGAAAATACAAATAAACCTGTGTTATATATATCTCTCTTGGTATATCTTGGGTAATGCTTTTCTCCTGCATGGAATTCCTATAAATATCCACTTGTTCTTCAAGAAAATTGGCCTACTGTCATGGTTTGCCCAAGACTCTCCTGATTTTCACACAGGAAGGCCTGCATCCCTAGAAAACCTTCAGTCCCCAGCAAACTACAACAGTCCATTCTACCTTCAGGACCAAGCCTAGTGACCTTCAATCCTCCACTTTATCAACCCATTCACTTGACTGAATAGTAGAACTTTTCACGCTCCAAAACTGCTTACCTGCTAAATGCTTATAATAGTTTTTCTCTATATTTATTTTAAAAAAGTGTACCATAACTTTCATACTTCTTTACAGTAAAAAAAGAAAAAGAAAAAAAAAACTCATACCAATTGATTTCTACTTTGTACCAGATATTTTCTGTACTCTACACAAATCAATCTGCTCCTTCCTCTGCAACCTATTCTCTGCCCCCTTGCAACTCTGATGTTTGGTGTTTGGGTGAGGTCAGCCAATGAGTCATGGTCATGATATCACAGGGTAGGAGAATGAGTTTAAGGAATTTTTTCTCCTGTTAGTAGGCTTCTCTTAAAGTGCAAAATGCTCTTGTTCGTTCCTTTCTCTCTCTCTCTCTCTCTCTCTCCCCCTCTCTCTCTGTCTCTCTCTCTTTCTCTTTCTCTTTTTCCTCTCTCTTGCTCTCTCCTACACCCAACCCAAATTCCTTCTCTTCCCTTAATTTTTAGGTTTAGGAGAGGTAACAGGCCCCCAGTGTTGTTAATCCTGGGGAGCTTTATCATGCTTTGTGATTTCTCAATAATGCTTTACCATGCTTTATTGATTGCCCAAATATAAGTATATAAATTCTTAGCTTTTACCTCTTTTATGAATATCATCTATTTTCTACTGGAAACTGACTGATACATTCATTTTTGCCAAGTCTATTAATCTTATTAGCTGTATATTTTCCCAAATACAATTTTATTTACAAATTTGTTATTTTAATCTCTATCTCACTAACATCCTTAATCATTTCACTTGTTTGCTGTTCTGGTTATGGCCATTCAGTAATTTCTCTAAACATGTATCAAACTAATCATATGCTTGCTATTTTTTGTTACCCCAATGGTTGAACACAGCTGGTAAAAATCACACACTCAAGCAGACTTGTGACTTTTCAAATTAAGTTGTGGGTATGGCCAAAGTCATTAGCCTGGAGGCCAGAAGAGATCAGAAGAATGGTCAGGATAACCTTCCACCTGCTTCCCCAAACCCTCAAAATAAAACTCTAACACTATCATGCATGGAAAACCACCCTAAAGCTCATTTACTAAAACTGCGAGCAATATTACAGATGGCCTAACAGAGAAGACAACAGAATATGATGTCACTAAGGACTGAGCTTTGAATGCTTAAATGTCACCTACTTGTGGTTCAGAGTATCCTAGAGCATGAAGCATAGCTGATCATTTATGTGAGATCTGGTAGTGAAAAGAAAAAAGTGGTAAAAAAGAGTGAGGAAGAAAAGGCAGATGGAGCCTGGATGAATTAGTCAGAATGTGACATCACTTCTAACCCCAGCTCATATTCGTATTCCAAAATAACTGATATATCAGAAAAGATTGAAGAAAAAGAGAGTTAAACAGTACTGAGTGACACTAAATTTAACTTATTCCAAAAAAGGCATAAAAACTTTATAAAAGCTATATCTTCAAGGAACTAGAATAGATCTTTAAGGAACTTCTTTGAGTAACTAAAGATAACTATTCCATCTCATCCCCACTGTTGACCCCAGCATATCTTTGAACAAAAGTCTTCCCTATATTCATAGTTTTTAGAGAGGTTTAATTAGTGGTCACTGCATTTTTATTTAAAACGAAGGTAGATTTGGCCACCATGTGAGTAACATGATGTAAAATTATTTTCTTTTTCTTAGATAACACAGGGAAGAAATACAATTGGGCCATTTCATTTCTGAAGAGAAAAACAATGGCTTTAGAAACTAAGAATCCTGGGAGCTACATTTCCTAGAAACCTTTTTAATGCAACGCCTATATAGATCTCACCAACAAGAGACATTTGTTGGAAAGCCAGAGGCCATTATCTTTCTATTTGTCCAGACTTGTGGGCTTTAGCAGAGGGATAGTTTTGCTAAAGCCGTCAAGTGTTTTCCCATGAATGATCTGCTATGGCATTGAACCCAGATGTTCCTATTGTAAATGGTTTTCTAAATCTCCTGAGCCAGATAAGTGGAATAGCTTCCTGATTCATGGAAAACTAACAGAAAAATTGAGATTCAGTGGTAGCCTTCCCAGGCCTTCTCTGATCTTCGCCTCTGCGTTTTCCAATTTCTTCACAGCTTCTTCCCTCTATTAACATTCTGTCTTCTCAAAATACCTAGAGTATTCTGTTTTCTGACCAAAACCTGAGAGACATTAGGTTTCTTTTCCATGATCAGACATCTAACCAACGTTTTTATTCTACAGTACAAATTTTTAAACATCAGGCAAAATACTATAGTAATATACTCTGTCTCATATCATGGCAGGAGTACAAAGTGACGAAGTAAAAAAGTGAGGCAAAAGGAGTCAGGGCAGTTAATGCCACCCTCTCCCTACAAGTAGATTGATGATCAAAGACTAACATTGAGCAAAGGAATGATAAAAATCAGTTGATTCTCAGGCAATATTGTAAAACAAACAGAGTTATAGAAAATGAGAGTAAGGAAAATAATAACTGACCAAAAGGATTTTGTTCTTTGAGAGTTTTGCTCTAAAGTTCAAGTATAGGTCATTTGATCTCATCAAACTTGAAATCACTTTTCTCCACAGAATTTCATGGTTGTTCACCTAACTGGTCAATTCACTGCTCTTTAGAAAGAATAGGTGGGTAGCACAAGGCTGGATATGGAAATTGGTGGATAGAGCTACTTCCCTAGCTATTTAGTGAAATTATCTTTTGTGATTATATAGTTAATCTTCAGGTTTAGGAGAAAATAGTAAAGCACATATGGTAATTGCCTTGTGTTTTTTCATTTCTTTTGATTTCAGTGACAATACAAAAATTATATTGACATAATCTCAGTTCAGTGATAATTATATTTTTCCCTTAAAATGTATCTGGCAAGATGAATGTGTTGTATTTCTAATATTTATTATTTTGTACAGCTAAGAAAATTGAAGGCTTTGAATAAATTATGTCTCCTTCCTCTGATCAGGCTTAAAAGTAATTGCAGTTATGAATTTCCATTTCCATTTCTGATAATAAGCCTTGGAGGAAAGGAGCTATTTACAGGAACTTTTGTATCTAACAGACAGGTGCTGGAGACTGAGAATGGTAAAAGAATAGGGAAATGCTATGATATTAGCTGAAAGAATACCCATTAGAGAATAGGTTGTTATGAGGTACATTTGGATAATGTCTTGACACCCACCTTCAGTCCTCGTGATTTTCCCCATAAGAATGAGAACAAAAAACAGCACACAGGGATGCTATGCAACCAAGTCACATCACATTCATTGCCAGACACATGCATCCTGAAAAAGAAAAATTCCTTCTATGATTTGAATGTTTGTCCCTTCCAAAACTCAGGTTGAAATTTAATTGCCATTTTAATAGTATTAAAAGGTAGAAGCTTTCAGAGGCAATTAGGCCATGAGGGCTTCACTGTCATGTGTAGAATTGGTGCCATTATAAAAGAGTGAATTTGCCACTTTCTTGTTATCTCTTGCCCTCTCACCTTCTGCTATGTGATAAAGCAGCAAGAAGACTCTCGCCAGAGGCCAACACATTGATATTGGACTTCTCAGTTTCCAGAACTACAAGGCAATAAATTTCTGTTCATCATAAATTATTTAATAGCAGCATAAAAACGGGCTAAGACATTCCTATAACAAGAGTCACCTTCCTTTAAGCCAAGAGTGGAAGAGTAAAGGATGAATTAATAGTACTTTTATTTTTCCCCTTTTAAAAAAAAAATAACCCTTTTCACAATTCTGGTGTGTGATTTTAAGATTGCTTAACTCAGTGGCAATAATCAGGTAGATTAGAGCATACCAGAGTAAGCTGTTGAAATACACCAGCTCAGGGGTCATTCTGCAACAGCTTACATGTACATTTCCTTCCTTTAGAGCTCTCTGTCCTAGAGGTGAATTATTTTTTATCCAGATTTTTCAAATCCAGAAAATTTCTCAACAATTCTCATTTTATAAGTAAGTGTCTGGAAAAGAAGGAAATAACCTACAACTCTCTCTGGCAAAGTGAGAAATTTGGCTAATGGGTCAAGCCGTAGATATTGTGAATTGTTCTTCTTTGTCCCCATCAAAGGCTTCTTCAGGCTGACCTGTTTGCTATAATATATTCAGAGAGGAATTGTGTCTTCACATTTTCTTGGCAGAGATGATTTTGTATGCTCCCTGTTGCAGGTGGGTTTTCCAGAAGCAAACAATGAGAAAGTGCTTGGCATGCAGGATAGCCATTAAAGAATGTGGTAAAGGAAGGAAGCAGGGTTGGGCAGAGCGAGGAGTTGAGCAGTGGTGCAGTCCACCACAGCCCCACTTAACCCCATGCAGAGTTCTGCTGCATTGGGCCAATCCTCAGTGGACCAAAATGGCTGGGCCTTTATCCACCATCATGCTTAGTCATTTGAGGTAGACTGTACTGGGAAGGCCATTGCTACAGTGCGGTAGCCCTCCCAGGCTTAGGCAAACATTGGAGAAGCTAACAGCTGGAGGCTCTCTGCTGACAACGGGAACAAGTCTTACCTTGAAAGGAGATGTGGGAGAGCATTTCCATGTTTACCACAGACCCTTCCATGTATTGATTACAGTTGTGTTTAGTAGGAATTAGATTTCAGTGGTACAGGCTTCTTGTTATTTCTTACTTTCAAGTCGAGGATCATTTATCTGGTTAGGTTTCAAACAATAAATAAGGACATCTAATCTCCAAGTCTGTTAGATATGAGCTGTTTAAATTTTTAGTGTTAGTCTCCTTCTAAATTGGGTACAAAAATTAATTAAAATATTTTTAAAGTCCAAACAAGTGGGGCCCTTAAACATGCCTATGACATTTTAAAACAAGTTTAATTCTACAGTATAACTTCTATTGACCAATTCTCAGCTTAATATGGTTTCAATAAATCTACTCTTGGCTTTGAAACCTAGATTTGATTTATCAAGCCTGTCAAGACCAAGATACATCTCTCTTTTTAAAAATGGTTCTGTCTTGAATGATGTGTAGAGCATGATTTACTGGGTAATGTCATCAGCCACAGCCATTGTTGATGCTAAGTCTGCAGAATATTGTGTACTGAGAGGCATATTTAGCTTATCCACTTCAAAATACTGGCAGAACACAAAGAGCCTGTGCTCACTTGGCTCTCAGTAATCATGCAACAAACAGTGGACTGTAAGGTGACCCACCAAAAAGAGCCAGCAGGCTTGAATAGCAACCTTTTAATGGCCTTTTTTATTAGAATTTATATTGTTCAAGTGGTTTCAGCATAAAATGGGTTTGTGCGTGAGCTTAAAAAAAATGGCTAGATCTCCTCCTTTATTAAGTTTTTATACTGGTAAAAAAAAAATAGATATTTTTGGTTATTGTCTCCTCTTTTATTATTCAGAACGCTCTGCTTTGAAACTTTCCCATTTGAATCAGAGTTGTTTTCACTTTTCCAAACATCTGTCAGTGCATAGCAATGCTCTACCAATTGTTATTTTGTGGGTGTTTAGGGCAATTCTATTCTAATTACTCCTACCTGGTTGGATCTTGAAATAGAAAGAGACATTTTCATAACCCAGGCCCTAATGCCTATCCTATCAGTTAGAATTTACCCCATATCTACAGATTCCCATAAAGATGAAACACTTTATTTCAGAGAAGAAGGCTCAATATAATTCATTCCTCTTGCAAATGGATGAAAACAGATTTTTTAAATATCTGGCACAATTCAGTCTTTACATGTTAGGTATAAATGCTTGAGGACATTAAGAGGGCTGATAGATGACACCATTATTGTCAAATCTAAGATACCCTTGATTGTAACATGAAAATTAATTTCAGAGAATATGAAAAACTAGTGAAATGCAGTAATATGATATACTTATTGCCCCTGACATCATTTTTCCCTTAATAGGTTTTAATTAATGAAAATTCTCATAAGGATTACTCTATGCACAATCTGCATTTATTGCTGCAAATAGTAAGCTCTGACAAGGGCAGAGCACATTAAGAATGTACCTGCAATGACGCATGTATGAGCAGACATGTCATTATCAGTCATGACAGCAACAAATATTTTAATAGAATTCAGTCAGCTGACCTAGAGTAATATTGCTTATTAGAACATTATCATTTAAATTAAAATTACAGAGTAACATTAAGTATAATTTGAGATCAAATACGGACACAGTATATTGATTCTGATGACAACAATAAAGTACAGCTAGGCAGAATATGGGGCTGAACAGTTGAGCATTCAAAGGTTATGATAAAGGAGTACTGATTTTTATAGTACTAAAGAGAGCCGCAAAGTTATTGCTTTTATAAAATGTTCAACTCAGCCTCTCAAAAACAGAGAGAGAGAGAGAGAGAGGGAGAGAGAGAGGTAGAGAGAGCGCTGGATAAGGAAATGAATCTTCATGCTGGGTATTTAATGCATAATTGGTGGAAAAATGTTGTTTTAAATGGATTATAATACTTCAGTCAATGACTAGCCAACTAGGGAACAGAAATATATCATCTTCTTCCACTTACACATGTATATGTCCAGAGAGAAATCTATGTTGTCCATTTGGAAATTCTCTATAAAACTTACGATGTCCCTAGAAATGGCAGCAAGTGCCTGTAGTCCCACCTACTTGGGAGGCTGAGGTAGAAGGAGTTTGAAGCCAGCCTGGGCAACATAATGAGCAAAAGTCAAGGTGTCTTAAACTTAATTGGACTGGACTCTGGAACAGGAATAGTTCTGTTTTCCTAGAATGAGACTGTCTCTTCAAAATCGGACAGGGTCATGAGTCCTTGTCATAGTAATCCTGACAGTCATTTCTTGAAGTATACATGTAAGAAGACATTCTAGTATTTATGGCTTATTATTGAGTCAATCTATAGTTTAGAACCATGAACAAATGTAAAGACAAATAAATATTGTCACCATATACACCTTGAGGGTCATACAATCATCTCTGCCTCCAGTTATTTTGGGCCAGCTAAGCAATGGCATGTAGGCAAAGATGATTTGATCATACAACAATTTAAGTGAAGTGCAGAATACTGCAATAACAAAACAGCTTTTTTTTTTTTTTATCACAATCAGTTATATTTACCTATCATTGTCTAATGAAACGGAAATGGTTAGGATAAATTGCACAAAGTATGCTCTTTCAGATTAAGTGAGATTAGAAATGTAGAAGGTAAAAAGATCAACATAAAAATTGAGAAACATGGATGGTGTTTAGGTAGCTAAATCCTATGTCAGAAACAGTTGAAATCCTTTTTTTCTTTTTTAAATAATGATGTGTGCCACTGAATCATTCTGGAAAGCAGTGAAGAAAAGCTGTAAGAGAGCATAATCTTGGAAGCTATTTGCATATTAAATGAAATGAGAAAAAATGACCTTGGAGAACCATATTTTTGTGACCTTTATAGGACTAGTTCCAGTGTTTAAAGTTGTCATTTTGATTTATGTTTTAGCACTAACTTCTGGAAGTGTCACGCCATAGAATGTATCCAAGCAACCCAAAGAAAATGCAGTTTTTAAATTGAGGAAGTAAAAGAAAAATATGTAATTGGCACATTTCAAAAAATTTATCACATCTCACAGAACGCCCTTCTGTTTGATTTATTTTTCAATATTCTCATATAAATAGAAAATGTGAATTATATTTTTCTATCATACTATTGTTTCCATCAATATCTTCTGTTGCAGTATTTACTGCTTTCATATTGTAATTTAATCCTTTAGTATATGAAGGAACAAATAAAATATGGCAACACAGTATTTCAAAGCCAGCACTTAAAAAACTATAAAAGAAACACATCTCTTAAGGCAAAGAGGAATGAATTGCCATAAAACAATTCACATTTACTTTGTTACTTTTATATCCTAAGTATGTCTGAAAATCTTTGTAAAAGAAGTTAAAATGGGTACTCATGGGATTTTTGTAATAAACCATCTTCATTATTTAATATTTACTCTTGGTGCTAAATTGATGCCAGGCTTGACGAGTTAATATATTTTCCAAAGTTACTGAAAGAGTATTAGATCCACTAGGCTGTAAATCTTCCTATGGCAGGGATTCTATCTAATCTAAACATAAACCTTTGCATTCACTGTATATTGATTAATCCTAATAAAAGGAAATATTGGAAAATCATAATGATGGTGACAATAATGTCATTTTTCAAAAACAGCACAGCATCTTTATATTTAGCTATTTTATAAACAAGGCTATTATATTTCAGAAATGCTGTACCAATTGATGTGTTTTCTCCCTCTTTTTATTTCTGAAATTATTTACATTTAATTTTTAAAAATATGTGCACCAGGTGCCTATATTAACCAATCTAATCACAACTCATAAACATGATCTAACAACTAAATAGCACTAGAGATATGGGGACCTCCTTATGCTGAAAAAGAAATACCAAGGCGAGCAACTACAGTAATGTGATGTAAATCATGAGAGATAATTTGGAGGTTAAAATAAAACTTTCAAAAAAAAAAATCTGAGTTAATTACTTACCTCAAACCTTAGCCAGTTTTCATGGTAACTAGGACTCGGTGCTCCAGCTAGCTTCATTTCCAACCCACAGCCACATGCTTACGTTCATCACCACAGACACCACAGACACACAGTTACCTGTGCCAGACAGGTAACTGACTGCTGAGGGCTCTACTTCCTGGAATGTATCATCTAGTCAAATAACAAAACTGTGGCCATGTGGAGAGGTGACTCCTTTATCAACTTCAGTGAGATGAGTGGTAAGAACATGTCTCCGAAACAGCATTTGAAGTCCTGAAACTCACACTTATTAAGCTTGCACTGAGACTTAACCACTGGCTCTTCCACTCTGAGCAGGATATAACTGGAAGGAAGACCAGTAACTATCCCCAGGGCCACTCTATCACTCTCAGGGAAATCATTCATTTAGTCTTAGACAGAATTCACAAATGGCTGATGAGTGCAGAGATCTTTAAAAATTATTGGTTTTTCCATAACTTTGGAGGGGGAACAAATTCTGGATTTACTTCCTGCTTATGGAAAGTTGCTATTGAATAAGGCAACATGTCAAAGCTCACATTCTCTATTTACCTACACCACCTCACAGCTGTAACTGAACTACATGCCCCTATTACTCCATATTCAGTCCCCACACTATCCTGCGACTGTCATTGTGTATCTAGTAGAAATTAAGGTATACATTTCTCAGTATGGAGTTGCCCAAACTACACTAAACTTAACATCTTTATTAGGTAGATAGTACTCCATCACTACCTCCCTTTTGTTGAAAATGCCTTTAACGTGGACCTGCCAGAATTTCAGACCAATCGTAAATGCTATCCTTTATCTAATTCACGGTAGCCATGTAAACCACAGTCATCTCTGCCTAGAAAACTTGTGATAAACAGCTTTCCATAGCAGAGATTGTAGAGCCAGCCAACCACATGGTATAAAGTGGCTCTCACCATAATACATACATGGACCAGGAGATGGAATGTGACTTTTGCCATGTTATATGTAGTGCTGTTGTGGTTTCCAAAAGTGTTTATTCTGCCTTCCCATCATCAAAAACGTGTTGCATTCAGTTTGCATATTGGTACCCTACGGGCTTCCAGGTTGCTAGTGAAGACTTGGTCAACGTGCTCCAATTGCTAGAGATTAGACTCACTTGATCATAGGTTTGCCCATACTATTTCAATCATATCTAGGAATGTGCATAATGGGTTGGACAAGGGAGAGTACGCTGGGCATTTAAGAACATTGCTATCCCAGAAAAGATATTGAGAAATTTCTTTGATGTGTGTAGGGTCTGTTGATGGAGATAGGAAGGGGAGGAGCACTAGTTACTCTTCCTGCCTGTCCATAGCTTATCTCACACAGAAAACTTCCGTCTCCACACTAATGAATAGTCAGCATAGCAATAGCTATGATTAGGTTGTCTTCACTTTCATCTGTAATTTTTTTTCCATGTATACCAGTAAAACTTTGACATTATATCTCTGAAACTAAAGGTTTTGTAACAAAAAGATATAATTAGCAATCTCAGCCTATGCAAGTAGATGTTAAAACCAAAATTCTAGAAGAGGCCATAATAAAAATATGTAAGAAAAGAAGAAAAGCTTTTTGACATGACATTAAAAATATATTAACTGAAATTTAAAATTTAGTAGGAGGAAAAAGTAATAAGATCAACAAAGATGATAACAAAATTTTTGTTCTTTAAGACAGAGCTTAAGACTCTCAGAGCAGCTTAAGTGGGGTGTGTTAGACACTATAATGTCAAAGTGGAGATTTTTGCCTGCTTTTTATTGTATTTATAAAGCCTAGCACTCAGTATTTGTTTCAGAGG
The DNA here is from genome assembly GCF_001604975.1 of Cebus imitator. Classification (NCBI taxonomy): domain Eukaryota; kingdom Metazoa; phylum Chordata; class Mammalia; order Primates; family Cebidae; genus Cebus; species Cebus imitator. The sequence goes on from NW_016107603.1 coordinate 694,183, forward strand.
CATTTAATAAATATTTGTTGATATATTAATCAATTAATAATTATAAAGCATGTAAATTGGTAATTTTAAAAGCTGTAAATTATTAAAATGAAGAGAGATAAAATACAAAAAGGATAACTTCTGTCAGAGGAATTCTAGAAGTTAGGATGTAAAAAAAAATGGGAAATTTTTAATATATATATATTTCCTGAGATTAAAGAAAATGTAATCTCTAGAATTAAAGATCCTACTTTATGCCAAAATGATGGATGAAAAGTTAATCTATACAGTTGCATTTCCTAGTAAAATCTCAACACCAAAATAAAAAGGATATGTCCAAAATTTTTAGAAAATAAATCTAGATTACCAAGGAAAAATAATCTGGCATCAAGCTTCTCATTAGCTGAAATGAAATGTAGGAGACAATGAACCAATACCTTTGATATTTCCAGGGAATAATTAGTTAAATCCTGAAATTTTATACCCAGTCAAAATATTAATCAAATTTAAAGATAAATTAGCAGCATTTTCAGACCTCAGAGATTAAGAAATACCTCCTTGCAAGCATCCTTCAATAAATAAAATTACTTGAGTTTATAGTCCTGAAAGACCAAAAAGGAAGTCAAGAAAGAGAACCACACTTGAATCCATGAGATTTATGCAATGAAATCTCTGTGCCATCAGTACAAATAAAAGCAGGAAATCAGTGGCTGCTATAAGAAAGAAATCCTTAAGGAGAAAATCAGTTACATTCTACAATCTGTATGATTAATATCTAAACTTTTATGGGTATTTTGTTGCCAGTAATAACAAAGAAACAATTAGAAACTCTTTTGAGAACAAAAAGCTGTACAAAAAACCACAAACCACATATTGAGCACATTAAAATATAATTTTGAGCATTAAGAACTTGGAACGTTCTCTTTTTTTTGGCACAGTTTCAATTAGGATTACAACCTTTTTCAATGGGTCCCTTTACATTACTTTGATTGAAATAATATTTATTTGTTTTTAATGTTGTTTATGCATAATATTTATCACAGTTACATAATGTTAATGTTTATGAGGTTGCTTTCTCTTAGTTTTTAAAATCAACCTATGGTGAAAACACAGAAGATAACATAAGACATGACAGAATGAAACAGAACATAAGCTGACCAAATCAAACAGTGGCACAGCAGACAGAACTTAGGAAATGTATGTAAAGGTCAAGAAGAATAAAGGAAAAATATATGTACACTACTTTCCTCTTCTTATGCAATGTGAGATAAGTAGCTACGTTTAAATTACATGAAGCAAGAATTGTAAAGTCAAAAATGTAATACTCAAAGAATCATAAAATAAATAATAAAAATTGCATATAGAAATTGGAAACATAGAAGTTAGTGTGGTGATCTAAATTCATCTTTCATATCTGCAAGTTAGTAGATACTGTCTAAAACTGATAAATCAAGAAGTATAAATTAAAACACAAAATTTAGAGATCCCATGATAACTAGATAAAAGCTGTAAACAAAAAGTAATTTTAAATGGTTACAACTATAGATTAAAGCTGGAAGTATTGTCAGAGAAAGGAACTTTCATTTTCTTTGATTTTATTTTCTTTTAAACTATCTGAAGATATCTAAATATAGACATATTTTGCTCTTATTTATGCATTAGATGATTATTTATTTTAAAGTTATCTGCATACATATATCACTGACTAGTTTTTCTCTATTGGCCAAATTAATTAGAAAAGCAATTCCTCTTGGTTATTATAATTATTATCCTACCCTATATTTTAGAGCATTCTGCAAAGGTTTTATGCACATTCTCTCAGTTAATCTAACAAGTAATTTCTTTTTTTTCCATTTATTTATTTTATTGCATTTTAGGTTTTGGGGTACATGTGAAGAACATGCAAGATTGTTGCATAGGTACACAAGTGGCAGTGTGATTTGCTGCCTTCTTCCCCGTCACCTACATCTGGCATCTCTCCCCTTGCTATTTCTCACCAACTCCCCACCCCCCATCGTCCCTCCCCTATTTCCCCCCAACTGACCCCAGTGTGTAGTGCTCCCCTCCCTGTGTCCATGTGTTCTCATTGTTCAACACCTGCCTATGAGTGAGAACAT
>NW_016107603.1:701298-775826 GCF_001604975.1 Cebus imitator
GTTGGTGTTCCAGTCGCCTGTTGAAGAGGCACTGGGATCTGTGTGTTTTCCCATGCAGCAACTCACTGTGCTGGCTTAAACAGCGGCACTGAGATTCATGGCACTTTTTTTGCCCTGGAATCTACTGTCCTGATTCCCTAATCAGTCCCCTTTATAAACAGATGAATGGGTGACTTCCCGTGGCTCCAATCTCCAGTCAAAAGGGCACCTGGACCAGTGTATTTTGTACGGAGAACCGCTGCACCGGGGTGCTGACAAAGCAGCCACACGGGGCAAAGCAGCTGTGCCAGCCGACACAGCCACGCTGGCCAAAACAGCCGAGCTTGCCGAAACAGCCAAACTGGCAAGCTGTGGGGCTCCTCCACCTGGGAATTTCCTAGTCTGTGGGCAATAAAAATGCGGCGTCCACTCACCCTCTGTGCTTTCACTGGGAGCTGCAATCCTGAGCTGTTCCTAAACAGCCATCTTGGATCGATCCCCCAACAAGTAATTTCTTATCACCATTTTATACCTGGCAAAATTTTGTTTCTGTGCAGTTCAATAATTTTTCAAGTGTTTAAATATTTTAAAAACTGTGTGTGTCAGAAACTGAGATAGGCACAAGAGCCCCTGGGGTCAGGGACACAGATGTAGTTCCCACTCTTAGGGAGTTAACAGTCCAGTTGAGGTGTCAACGTTGATGACACAAATTAATATTCAACTAAAAATGGAGATAAGCGATCCAAAGGAAAGCAACATGTTTCATAACCTGTAAAAACTAGTCTGTTCCAAGTGGGAGTAATGGAAGTTTAAAAGGCAAGGAAAAGAGTGCTTCAGAGAGAACAACAGAGCAATGGTCTCATGAGAAGGAGCATTGTCTACTCAATGAACTATGGCTGTGGTGGCTGGGGCATGTTCATAGCCACGATGCATGTACATGTGTTTCAGTACTCACAGTACATGTGGATCAGCACTGAAAGATGGAGCTGGATCATGAAGCAACTATAAGCAATGTTAAAAATTGTTTTCTTTATCCTAAGGACAATCAGAAGCTTTTAAAAGACAAGGAAACACAATACAATACAATCTACATTCTAAAATAAAGATTCTGTGTGGAGAAGCCAGTATGTGAAGGCCTGGGGTTTCAATGCAGATACTTAGTCTCCAAGTCCTATATTCTTTCCACTGTAACTGCCTTTTGAGATATACGTATTTATCAGATGACTGAATAGCTTATATTCATATTTTCTTCTTTTAGCACAGCTTCCAGCCAGATGTGAAGAACTGAACATTATTACCATTTTAAATATTACCCAGACCTGTACCTTACACAGAGAAGAAAAATAAATAAATTCTGGTTTAAAATTGAATATATTTATTCTTTATAAAGTTTTAAATCACTACATCAAAGATAAAATTCATATATCTCTTTGACCTGTACTTCCTTTCCATGAAATACCAATTATTTCTCTTTGCTCTTCTCCTCCCATAAATAAGGAAAATATGTCTTGGATGTTTTCAACTCACAATAGTAGGGACATTTTTATAAACTACAGAGGAAAAAACTAGGAGGAAGAAAAAAAGAAGAAAAACTAAATTCTCAAATAGAAATTTAGTCTAAGAAAAGCTTACATCATTAAAAAGGGTTATATGAACCCTGTATTGGGAAAATAAGGTGATAGGAAGAGAAACAAACAAACAAACAAAAAAGCTGGAATTCTGAGGAAGTAGTAATTAGTGAGCGTGGAATGAAATGGATAATCACATTAATAAGGAGACACAAACACAGACACACAGAAAGCCCACTTATCATCAGTCATGTAAACAAATATATACATGTAGGCATAGTTACATGTATTTACACAAACCTCAACAAATACAAACTCTACCAGCAGTTAGAAGATAGCAATTATACATATAAAATGGCCAAGCACGGCCTGGCATGGTGGCTCCCGCCTGTAATCCCAGCACTTTGGGAGACCAAAGTGGTCACATCACGAGGTCAGGAGCTCAAGACCAGTATGGTCAACATGGTGAAACCACATCTCTACTAAAAATACAAAAATTACCTGAGCATGGTGGTGGGTGACTGTAGTTCCAGCTACTTGGGAGGCTGAGGCAGGAGAATTGCCTAAACCCAGGAGGCAGAGGTTGCACTGAGCCAAGATTGTCCACTACACTCCAGGCTAGGTGACAGAGTGAGACTTCGTCTCAAAAAAAAAAAAAAAAAGTCAAGCACACAATTGTATGCCAAAGAAAGCTGGTATTATTCTCTACCTGAAGTTTACATGTGTACCTATGTGTGCAAAGATGTTTCAGGTGACAATAATACATACAGCAAAACTCAGAATGCAAGGCAATCACAGGAGGCAGCTTTGATTTTCTACTTAGAGATGCTGAAATCCTATCTTTAAATGAAATATGGCCCAGTGACTTTTGTCTTGTTAGCTCCTGATTTATCATGTGATGTTTAATATATTTACCTGAAATATCAGACATAGGCAACAACTAGTCATTTTCGCAAAATACTTCAACACATTCACTTGGTGGAAAAATGTTTAAGAAGCACCTTACATTATACTCTTATATTTGCTTCTCAGCTGATGGAGTCTGGAACACCCACACATACAATTCAGTTAACAATGTCCCAGAAACTATTGTCCTTGCTTTTATCTTCCCACACATAATTGTATCCCTTCTTCCACTGAATTTGTTTTTCACATTGTAAAAAGATTGAAACATAGTGTCTATTTCTGTTAGCTTTGAAGACAAAGCTAATAAGATATACTTCCAGCTGAGAAAGTATATTTTAAAAGTTTATGTTCATGGTTTATAATAATGAAATAAGAAAGATTGAATCATTTGAAATGGATTTGTGTTAAATAATTATTAAAAGAAAATCTTGCACACGTTAATATGTAGAAATCTTTTGGCACATAAGACAGTTGAAAATGTATCAAAGATTTGATTTTTGGGGGAGATACTTAATGGAATATTAATAGGATATAATTGTCTATAAGATTCTGAGATATATTTTGGCTTTCACATAAACAGAATTAAATTATCAGTTTACAACATTAACTAAATTAACAAATTCTCTATGAAATGGTCTCCTATTAGTAATAGGCCCAGATTTGTAAGGGAGGTCATCTTTTATTATTGACTCTGTGATGGCAGAAGCTGACAGAAGAATAGACAGAAGCTCTCTAGTACAGGTCTCAGGAGTGTCTCCAAAGGCCATCTGAGGGCCCTCTTGCCTCCTGAACTCAATGATCCAGTTGCCTGAGAGATTTTTTTTAAATGTTTCCTGATTTTTTGTCAACATAACACACATAGAGTATTTTGGTCTTTGCTGGGGCCATACTGAAAGTGAGTCTGTCAATGAGGACTTTCTGATGGTGAAGAAAATCAACCAACTCTAACTTATCTCAGAAGCATGAAAGTTGAGAAATAAACGACCACCCAAACTAAGAAAAAAGCAGGGAAGCAACTGAAATTTGCAGATGATCCTCCTATGAAACTCATTTGATGGTTTAAACTGATGACATTTTGTATTTGTGTAATTCCACATGGGAATAAAAATTCCTGGGGTGACACCTGATTGTCCTTGGATTGGTCACCTTCATATTTCTGTGAACCTAAGGGGAGGTTAGTTTGGGGGTAGGCTATGGTAAAGTGCATACAAGTCATCTCCCCAAAGAAGGAAAGATACTACCAGAGCAGATGGGCTAGAGAAAGAAACATGATGTGTGTATATGATTGTGTTAGCCAGCCTCCCAAATGGCCCTCGATAAGCCGCATGTGTTTGTATGCTGCTATAATTTGAATGGTTCTTTCATAGGTCCAAATTCATATCTTGAAACCTAATCCCCAATTTGATGCTACTTGGAGGTGAGGCCATTGGAAGGTATTATGTCATGAAAGCAGAGCACTTATGAATGAAATTAGTTCCCTTATGAAAGAGACCCCAGAAAACTGTCATGCCCCTTTTTCAATGTGAAGACACGGCAAGAAGATTCCATATATGAACAAAGAAAGAGCCTTTAACCAGACACTGAATCTGCCAGTAACTTGATCTTGGACTTCTCAGTCTCTAGAACTGTAAGAAATAAAATTTTGTTCTTTATAGGCCACCCAGTCAATATAGTATTTTCTTTTAGCACCCCAAATGGACTATGACATAGTCTCCCGAATGTTGACGAGAGCTGGTTTCTTTGACCAGGAGAATATCGTAGCAATGAAGATTTGTATCTGCCAAGCCAACAACATAAGTTCACTGGAGCATCCATCTGAATCTCTTGAATTGTTACTCTAGAGAAAACCAGCCTCAATGCTATGAGGATACTCAAGTGGTCCTATAGACAGCCCCAGGTAAAGAGGAACGAAAATACCTCACACTGTCTTTAATAGCTCCAAATTGTCAGCCATGGAAATGAACCACCTTGGAATCAGACCATTCAGGCCCAGTCAAGGCTTCAGATGACTGCTATCCTAGCCAACACCTGACTGCAATCTCATATAAGACCTGAACCAAGAGCTGCACGACCAGACTGTTCCAAATACCCAACCCACAGAAATAGTGAGAGACAATAAATGATTATAGTTGTTTTAAGTCACTAGGATTTGGGTAATTAATTATATAACAATAGATAACTAATATTGTGATCTCTAGCCACTAAAGGGGAATATAAATTTGAGAGAGTTATAAGTCACATCAGCAGGAATTAATGTGTATTAATTAGATATAGTCCCTAAATAAGTGTGTACTAAGCACGTATGACATAATGAGTCAGTATCATATAGTAATTAGGAGTATGGATTTTGGAACTAGACTACCTGCATTGTGGGGGGAAAGAAGGGACAACAGGGAGGTGGGGAGGTCAGGGAGGAATAACATGGGGAAAAATGCCAGATGTAGATGACGGGGGATGGAGGCAGCAAACCATATTGCCATGTGTGTACCTGTGCAACAATCCTGCATTATCTGCACATGTACCCCAGAACCTAAAGTTCAATTTAAAAAAAGCAAATTACCTCAGACTATTGTAGTTGAAATTCTATTAATAGTTTCAAAATTCCTTTCTACTTCTATGTTTACAAAGTTACCATCTTAATTTCCAAGTTAAACTATGCTGTCAGGTTCATGACTACACCAGTTATGCTCAGGGTCAGATTCCAGCCCATGCTGAGGTCCAAAGGGAGCTGGTGGATAAGCAGAAGGAACACTGGGGAGCCATAGGCAGGTGAATGATTTTATTCAGCAGCAGCTCTCATCCACAGCTTTCTCACACTGTCTGCCCTGTCTCGGATGCTTAGTCTGGTGGCCCCCACACAAGCTGTGTGGCCAGCTCTCCCTTGCCTTCAGGGACAGCAGCTTAATTATGTCTCTCTCTCTGAGCTGTGTCATGGCTCCCTCCTGGACACCTCTGACTCTTTCTCTGGGCACGAGTGTGCTTGCTATGTCAAGCCATGTTGAATTGAGCTGAGTGGAGTCAAGAGCTCCTGTACAGTGTCAGCAGGACAGTTACACCTTTTACAGACAATAGTGGCTTAGAGCCAAGTATGAACTTACGCAAACAGGTTATATAACAAGTGGAGGTATGCACTTGCATGCCAAACTCGCTCAGTCCTGCAGGTCTGGATATCCACCTTGGCCTATTCCTTGACCAAAGCACATTCATGTCCCTTACACATGTGCATTCAGTATTATAAAATTATTTTTATTTCACATAAACCAATTTGTATTCTCTGTTCAATGCCATGCTCACTCTTGGTTATATTTTATTGCCTACTTACTTTCAAACTCTAACCAGAGAAGGTTTTTGGAACATTGAGGAGAAAGTATCTACATGATAGAAGTACTTAATATATTCCTGACTAGCTTTAGCCAATCTTTTCTTAAACAATGCTACCGTCGTTTTCATCTATAAATTAGTCAAATGAAGTAGAATGCACCTGCTGACAATTCAGATGCTACTGCCAAAAAAAGCTTCCTCTTTTTAACCAATTCAAGTAATTAGTAGTGGCTTCCTGCAATGCTGTGGAGAGAAGTTTATTCTCATCTGGGCTGAGGTTTGTCAATGATCTACCAAGGATATGAACTGGAGCAGGACTAGCAGATGCACTTTCTGACTCCGATTCTCATACCATTTAGCATGAAATAATTATTTTCTTTAAAAAATTTTTTTTTCGCTTTTTGTTTTCCATGTTTTGGGGGAGCCAAATACAAATTATGAGAAGGGAATTTAAGAAAAAAGTATAAGAGGCAAAAAAGAATGCAGAGTAAATACAGGCAGGTAGAATTTGCAGGGTGACGACAGTGAGAATTGGCTGCTTTACTTCCCATGTTTCCAGTCAGTCCTTGTCATGCTCAGCCCCTGCTGACTTCAGTGGTGATGGCACTGGGTTCATGAAGCCAAAGATGAGACCCAAAGCCAGGAAACATGACATGGGATTTACATACAAGGGAGAGAGTCCAGTGGCAGCCGGCTGAGCAGGAAAATCACAAGTGCTTGCAAACAGTGTGCAGTTTACAAAGTGTTTTATTTTAACACCCTCCCCTAATAACCTCTACCTGGCAGTCTTCATTTAGGCCAAAACTCAGTGCCTCAATCCCCTGTATGGCCCCCGTTCCACAGGATGGGGGCTCAGACGTTCCCCCACGAACAGGGAATGAATCTATCTCCAGGTTGCCCACACCTGAATTTCCCAGTGCAGAACACAATTCAGGTGCATTCACCCTACAGGTTCAACTTGCAAAAATGCAAGTTAGTGCTATCAGGTGTGTTTACCCTACAGTCCTGACAGCTTTCATCTGTTACAGATTCTGCGCATCTAGAGTTTGGAAGCAAATATAGTGGCTTATTAGAGTTGACCTGTCAAAATCAATATTGATCTGATTTTCAGTTAACCCAGACTATTCACCATATCATACATAGCTATACAGTATTAGGCAAATGAATCCTTTTCTGATTTAATTTCCTCATCTTAAAAGTAGGGTTGATAATAGCCCCTATCTCACACAGTCATTATTAGGATTCAATTAAATGACACGCATAAAAGTACTTAGAACACAGAAAGTACCCATATAAATTTTAACCACTACTACAATTATGATGAGGATGATAATTTTCAACCAACTCCTTTCTTCCCTTGCAGAAAATTTCCAAAATGGAAATAGAAGTTAATCTGTTGTTGATCTGTTCAGGAGAAAGTCTATATAGTTAGTCTCTAAAGTTTGGAGTTAATTAGCTCCATTGGGACATGAAAAAAGATTACATCCATCACAATAAGTAAATAATTACAATAAAATAAAAATTTAAAATTTCAATATTGGTTCATGAACACAATATTATTGACACTTAATTTCTTTATATGTTCAATGTCAGACCTTTGTTAAATTTGATAATTTTGGCTGGTGATATTTACGAAAGAGTACATGTGTCTTACTTTAAATGAATGATACAGTCAATGGTTATACAATAAAAACAATAAAAAGATGACTTACCTGTATTTATGTTAACATTTGCACACACATATGTATTTGCTGACAAGTTCACAGCTAAATATTTGCATTCACTTATGTAATAATTAGTGTGTCATAATTTTCTTATATATTGCATATATAAATACATAGCCAAGTTAATATTTATACAGTGTTCTCTATGAACTAGTAATGAGGCAAACCCACACAGAAACACATTCCTGAGATAACACTTATGTGTATACATTTGGTAGCTGTGATGTAATGCACACAAAACATAAATGTGATTTAGAGTTTTTAGCCTTTCTCTCACTGTTTGTGAGCCAACATTTATGACTATTTCCCACATGCAATCTCAGAAGACTCCTTAACCTGCCCCTGATTCTACTTTGCTTCTAATAGTAATAGTAGGTTGAATAGTATCCTCAAAAATTCAGGTCCACTTGGAACTTTAAGATGTGAACTTAATTGGCAATAGCATCTTTACAAATGTAATGAGTCAGGGTAAGATGAGGTCATACTAAATAAGGGTAGATGCCTGTATCAAATCATCTCATGTACTTCATAAATATATACACCTACTATGTACCCACAAAAAATTTTTGAAAGTAAATAAAAATAAATAAGAGTGGAGTCTAAATCCCATGACTTTTGACCATCTAAGAGGAGGAGAGGCACATACAGACACACAGAGGAGAAAGCTATCTGAAGATGGAGGCAGAGATTAGAGTGATGTAGCTACAAGCCAAGGAACACCATCATTGTGGGGAGCCACCAGATGCTGCAAAGAAACAAGTAAGGATTTTTCCCTAGAGCTCTCAGAGGGAGCGTGGCACTGCCAACACAGTGATATCAGACTTCTTGTCTCCAGAACTGAGAGAATAAATTTCTATTGTTTAAAGCCACCAAATTAAATAGTAATTTGTTATAACAACCCTAGAATTGTTATAACAACCAAATTTAAAACCACCAAATTAAATAGTAATTTGTTATAACAACCCTAAATTGTTATAACAACCGTAATTTACCAACTTTATAGGCATTGTATTTAAGGCATGGTGTGGTGGCTCATGCCTGTAATCCCAGTACTTTGAGAGGCCGAGGTGAGCAGATTGTTTGAGCCCAGGAGTTTGAGACCAGCCAGAGCAACATGGCAAAACCCTAGCTCTACTAAAAATACAAATATATATATTTGTACTACTTGGGAGCTACTTACAAGGCTGAAGTGTGAGGATTAGCTCAGCTTGGGAAGTTGCGGCTGCAGTGAGCCTGGATTGCACCACTACACTACAGCCTGGGCAAACAGAGTGAGAGCCTGTCTGAAAAGAAAAGAAAAATGGCCAGCACAGTGGCTCACGCCTATAATCCCAGCACTTTGGGAGGCCAAGTTGAGCAGATCACCTGAGGTCAGGAGTTTGAGACCAGCCTGGCCAACATGATGAAACCCCGTCTCTACTAAAAATATAAAAAATTACCTAGGCATGGTAGCAGGCACCTGTAATCCTAGCTATCCAGGAGGCTGAAGCAGGAGAATCACTTGAACCTGGGAGGTGGAGATTGTGGTGAGCCAAGATTGTGCCATTGCACACCAGCCTGGGCAACAAGAGAAAAACTCTGTCTGAAAAAATAAATAAACAAAAAAACAAATTGTATTTAAACAGGTCATTAAAATGCAGGTGGGTATGTCTTTCTCTAAATGTAGGTTAAATGTACCCAAATGTAAATATAGGTTAAAGAATCTTTGCTAGGAAAAAGAAAGAAAAAATAGCCTGGGAAAAAGAAATATATCCTTTCTGGGAGGTTTTGAAGATATTTCAGGAACCCAAAAACCTCTAGGTGTTTATTCTGGGCTATAAGTCAGAAGCAAAAGTCTGGAATGGTTAACTTGTCAAGAGAATAAGGGAGACCTGGAAATCAAGGATCCCTGTCTTGCTTGGTAATAACATAAGTTGTCCTGGAGATCTTTTAAATTCTAGGGAAAAATGAATGTGTTATTCCACCTGAGAATCTCATTATTTGAACCAAATACAGGTGATAATCCAAGGTCAGTGCCACAACAGGGAAAGTAAATTGGTCCCAGCTGGAGTCTCCAAACATCATGCATCACACATGAGTCAAGGGTTCATGGTCTTCCTCTCCTGAATTGTGTTTATCAGCAACAGCAGATTAGATTATAAAAGTTAGTGGTGTGCTTTTAGTAACTGCAGAGTAAAGGTCACTTCAAAATTGATGTATTTGGAACAGCTGTGCTCCACATTCTATTCTTTGTACCTCACTGCTTATTATTAGAAATTTACAAAGGAGAGTAGCAGAATAGCAAAAAAAGGGTCATTCCTATGGAATTTAGATATAATTCATTTCTGTAAAAATAACTAATGCTTCTGAAATTCTCCAGTTGGCTTTTGATGATTCACGGAACCACAGTGCAGCATGAGAACAAGTCTGTTAAATGTATTCCCCAGACTTTGAACAGAAAAAAAAACTGAGAAAGGTGGCTATTTTTCAAATGATATAACATATGCAAAGTGCCAGGAATATAGTGGAAGTACTCACTAAAAATTAGTTCCCCTCACAGTTACCTAAAGCCTTCTTCCTTTTCCTCTTCCTCCACCTCCTGTGCATCCACCTCATCCTCCTCTGCTGTAACAATCAGAGATAGATTGCCTTGGTAATTCCAGAGTCTCCACAAGGCACAAATTCAAAAATAAATTTCTAAATTCTTGTCCATTTCCCATTGTCCTGTGCTTAGTAGTACTAATTCTAACAACTATTATATAGCACATCAAACACTGTAAGGCAATTGAGTGTTTTCTCACTTTGTATTCTATAGAACATTAAAAACTTAGCTTTTTATAATGTATTCATGGGCTTATTGTTTTATGGTTTTTCTTGTTTTCCTGCTAAGTTCTGAATGTTGCTGTTTCCAAAAATTTTATATGGACGAATCCTAATCCCCAAGGGAGTGGTATTAGGAAGTGGGGCCTTTTGGAAGGTAATTAAGTTATGAAGGCCCAGTTGTAATTAATGAGGTTAGTGCTCTTAGAAAAGAGATCATCACCATCAGTCATTAGAAAAATGCAAATCAAAACCACATTGAGATACCATCTCATGCCAATTAGAATGGCAGTCATTAAAAAATCTGGAGGCAACAGATGCTGGAAAGGATGTGGAGAAATAGGAACACTTTTACACTGTTGGTGGGAGTGTAAATTACTTCAACCATTATGGAAGACAGTGCGGCATCTCCTCATGTACCCCAGAGCCCAAATACAATAAAAAAAGAGAGTTCCCAGAAAGCTACCTTGCCCCTTCTGTCATGTGAGGACAAAGCAAGAAGTAACCACCATCTATGAACCAAAAATCAAGTTCTCACCAGACACTGTATTGGCTGGCACTCTTATCTTGGACTTTCCAGGCTCCAGAACTATGAGAAATAAATTTCTGTTACTTACAAGCCACCCAGTCTATGGTACTTTGTTATAGCAGCCCGAATGGACTAAGTCTTTTCTATTAGAGACTTTTAAATTTTTCCTGCTTTATGTGAGGGTTCAAAAAAGATTTTTAAAAAACTCTGAATTATGGAGTATGTCTATGTCAAAGAGACATGGGAGCTAACTAAAGGAGCTCCTAATGACCACAGCTGGAACAATTTGAACAACAAAATTAATAAACTCATGTTGTATAACAGCCCCATGAGATAAATATCCATGAGTTTATACTATACATACAACTGTGCACAGAAAAGCATGGCAGGCAGACAACCCACCTGGGAGTGACATGCAGCCAAGGCAACCCCCACCCTCAGCCAAAGGAGGTCGTGAATGAACGTGCGACCCCAGGATACCACACTTCTTCCACAGATCTTTGGACTTTCAGATCAGGAGATTCCCTTGTAAGCCTGTGTCACCAGGCCATGGGTCAGACACATCATTCCTGAGATGTGGACTGCACATAGCGGCATCCTGGCAAAGAATACATTACAGAAAGGTTGGGGAGACAGTAACTTTACAGTGGAGAAGCCTGAGAAATGCTATCTAGCCAGATGATCAAGGTTAATATCAACAATGATAAGACATGTTGATAGTATGATCCCTTAATATGATGTGATAAGAATGGCACTTTATTTCCCCTCCAATACACATAATCCCAGTTGAAGCATCTGAAAAAGATTAGTTGCACTCCTCATGAAGCATATCCTGCCCAGTACTTCCCAAAACCGTCAAGGTCATCAAGAGCAAGGAAAATCTAAAGAACTGTCAAAGGCCTAGAGTAGCCTAAAGAGACATCACAAGTAAATGTAATGTGTTATCTTGGATGGAATCCCAGAAGAGAGAGAGAAAAAAAGGATATTAGTTGAAAATCAAGAAAATCTGAATATGAACTTCACTTAATAATAATGTGAAATTCTCGCCTGGGCACAGTGACTCAGGCCTGTAATCTCAGCACTTTGGGAGGCCAACGTGGGTGGATCACAAAGTCAGGAGATCAAGATCATCCCAACATGGTGAAACCCCGTCTCTATTAAAACAGAAAAAATTAGCTGGGTGTGGTGGTGTGCATGTGCTTGTGGTCCCAGGTACTCAGGAGGCTGAGGGAGGGGAATTGCTTGAACCCAGGAGGTGGAGATGGCAGTGAGTCGAGGTGAAGCCACTGCACTCCAGCCTGGCAACAGAGTGAGACTCCACCTCAATATAATAATAATAAAAATAACAATGTGTAATTCTCATTAATTTTTATAAACGTAATGTATTAATGTAAGATATTACTAATAGAGGAAACTGGTTAGAGGATAATGGGAACTCTCTGTACTATATTGGCAATTTTTTTGTAAATCTAAAACTATTCTAAAATAAAAAATTTATTTTAAAAAACATATACACAGATGTACTCTTGGTTTTCTAAATATAGTTAGCTTGCTTTCTCAGGGAGCCCACCCAACTAAGCACTGAATTAAACCTCAAAAAAATCCTTATGAGGTAGGTACTATAATTACGGCATTTTTACAGATAATCTAACAGACTTAAAGAGTTTAAATAGCTTTACCAAAGACCTACCCAAAAGTAGCAGAGCTGGAACTGAAACACAGACAGCCATGTTCTGGAACCTATACTCTTAACCATTGTCTTGTGCTATCTCACAATGTGACAACATACATAGAAAATACAAAACAATCTACACATATATTTTTTTAAAATAATACGTTATTTTTGGAAAGTTATTGCTTACAAGGTCAAGATAGAAAAATCTGTTATGGAAGATGGCCAATTAGAAGCAGCTGCACTATGTGACACTCACAGAGAGAAACGAAAGGGAAAAGCAAATACAGCACCTTCACCTGAAATATCCAGGTACTCACATTGGGACTGATCAGGGAAATAACTTAACCCACAGAGAACAAAGAAAAGCAGGGCAGGGAGATGGTCCACCTGGGAGTGACACGGAATCAAGGCAACCCCCATCCCCAGCCAAGGGAAATGGTGAGTAAAAGTGCAACCCCAGGATACCACACTTCTCCCACAGATCTTTTCAACCTTCAGATCAGGACACCCCTGGTGAACCCATGTCACCAGGCCTTGGGTCAGACACACAGAGCTGTGTGGAATCTCAGCAGAGCAGCTGCTCAGGCATGTACAAAGACCCAGGAGCTTTACATACTTCAGCCCCAGGATTCCCAGCAAAGGTGACTGCAACTCAGGCAATGCAGGAGATCCATGCATACCCTTTGGAATGGGGCAGAATCCAGGGGCCAAGCAGCATCACTTTGCAGGCCCTGCTTCCACAGAATCTCACAAGATAAGATCCATTGGCTTGGAATTCCAGCCGGCCAGTGGCATCAGGGTAGAGGCTACCTGAGGAAGGACAGATGCCACAGTGGGAAGGGACAGGCTTCCTTCCTTGCTATTTGGTCAACTCAGCTGTTCCAACCTGCAGGCATTTCAGAGTTTGAACAGTTCAGTCAAAAAAGGGTTCCCCTAGCACAACACAGCTGCTTTGCCAGAATGTGGCCAGATAGCTTTTTTAAGTGGGACCCCTATCCATTCCTCCTCACTGAGTGGGACCGCCCAGTCAAGACCTCTAGCCACCCCTGCCCACCCATATTCTATGGACAGAATTTTAATTTCTCCCTGGGACAGGGTACCTGCAGGGAGTGGCAGACCATCATCTTTGCTGTTTAGGTGACTCAGCGGTCCAGCCTGCCAGCTTTGGATAGTCCAAGCCAACCAGGGCAGAGCTGGTTCCCCAGCACAACATAGCTATTTTGTCCAGGCAGGGCCAGACTACTTCTTTAAACAGGATCTGGATCCATCTCTCCTCACTTGGCAGGTCTTCCCAGCTAGGGCCTCTGGCCACCTCCACCTGTGTTTTACAGCCAACAGAGCTGTAATTCCTCCCTGTGATAGAGTGCATGGAGGGACATGGCAGGCCACCATCTTTGCTGTTTGGGCATCTCAGCCAATCCAGTCTGCAGGTCTTAGCCGAAACCGATCGGAGGCTGAAGGGATCCCCAGTACAGCACAGTTTCTCAACCAAAGCACAGCTAGATTGCTTCTTTAAGCAGTTCCATGATCCTGTTCCTCCTGAGTGAGAATTCCCAACTGGGCTCTCTATAACCTTTTATAAGAGCATTCAGGCTAGCAACAGGTCAGTACCCACCTGGGAAAGGACTTCCAGAGAAACCAGCAGTCTGGCATCTTTGATATTTCACAGCCCTCACTGGTGATATGTCTAGGTACTGGAAAAGTCAAGGAATCTAGGGTCTGGAGTGGACCCCCAGTATACTGCAGCAGCCCTAGGAATGAGTAGCCAGACTGCTAAAAGAAAAACAAACAAAAAAGCGCAACAAAAAAGCAAATCCCTATCCAAAGGCTGGCAACCTCAAAGATAAAAGGTAGATAAGCCCACAAAGATGTGAAAGAAGCAGTGCAAAAATGCTGAAAACTCAAAAAGCCAGAGTGCCCCCTTTCCTTTAAAAGACCACAAAACCTCTCCAGCAAGAGTACCAAACTGGGCTGAGGCTGAGATGACTGAAATGACAGAAGTAGGCTTCAGAATGTGGATAAAAACGAACATTGCTGATCTAAACGAGCATGAGGTAACCCAATGCAAAGAAGTACAAAATCATAAAAAAAAAAAACAATGCAGGAACTGACATACAAAATAGCCAGTTTAGAGAGGGATATAACCAACCTGATAGAGCTAGAAAACATACTACAAGAACTTCAGGATGCAATCACAAATACTAATAGCAGAATAGACCAAGCAGAGGAAAGAATCTCAGAGCAGGAAGATTGTCTTTCTGAAATAAGACAGGAAGACAAGAATAAAGGAAAAAGAATGAAAGAAATGAACAAAACCTTTGAGAAATATGACATTTTGTAAGGAGACTGAATCTACAACTGATTGGGTTACCTGAAAGAGATGGAGAGAATTGAACCACGTTGGAAAACATACTTCAGAATATCATCCAGGAGAGCTTCCCCAATCTAGATAGGCAGGCCAACATTCAAATTTAGTAAATCCAGAGAACCCCAGTAAGATACTTCATGAAAAGATCATCCCAAGACACAAAATTATCAGATTCTCCAAGGTCGAAGTGAAAGAAAAAATGTTAAGGGCAGCCAGAGAGAAAGGCCAAATCACTTTCAAAGGGAAGCCCATCAGACTAACAGCAGGCCTCTCAGTGGAAATTCCACAAGCCAGAAGAGATTGGGGGCTAATATACAACCTTCTTTTAAAAAGGATTTTTAACCCAGAATTTCATTTCTGATCAAACTAAGCATCCTAAGTGAAGGAGAAATGAGATCCTTTTCAGAAAAGCAAATGCTGAGGGTATCTGTTATCATCAGAACTGCCTTTCAAGAGCTCCTGAAGGAAACTGACTATGGACAGGAAAAATCACTACCAGCCACTTCAAAAGCACACTGAAGTACACAGACGAGTGACACTATGAAGCAAACGTATAAAGAAGTCTGCAAAATAACCAGCTAGCATCATGATGAAAGGATCAAATCCACAATAACAATACTAATCTTAAATGTAAATGTGGTAAATGCCCCAATTAAAAGACACAGAATGGCAGGCTGGAAAAAGAACCAAGACTCATGGTATGCTGTCTTCAAGAGACCTATCTCACATACAAAGACAACACAGGCTCAAAATAAAGTGGTGGAGGAAAAATTACCAAGCAAATGGAATACAGAAAACATCAAGGGTTGCAATCTTAGTTTCTAAAATAACACACTTTAAATCAACAAAGATGAAAAAGGACAAAGAAGGGCATCACATAATGGTAAAGGGTTCAATTCAACAAGAAGAGCAAATTATCCTAAATATATATGAACTCAATTTAGAAGCACCCAGTTTTGTAGAACAAGTTCTTAGAGACCTTCAAAGAGAATTAGACTCCCACACTATAATAGGAGACTTTAACACCCCACTGACAATATTAGACAGATCTTAAAGACAGAAAATTAACAAAAGTATTCAGGACCTAAATTCAGCTCTGAATTAAGTGGACCTGAGAGATATCTATAGAACTCTCCACTCAAAAACAATAAAATATACATTATTCTCATTGCCATACAGCACTTACTCCAAGACTGATCACATAATTGGAAGTGAAACAATCCTCAGCAAATGCAAATGAACTGAAATCATAACAGTCTCTCAGACTACAGTGCAATCAAATTAGAATTTAAGATTAAGAAATTCACTCAAAATCATAAAATTATATGGAAATTGAATAATCTGCTTCTGAATTACTTTGGGGTAAATAATAAAATTAAGGCAGAAGTCATGAAGGTCCTTGAAACTAATGTGAACAAAGAGGCAACATACTGGAATCTCTGGGATGTGATGCAGCTAAAGCAGTTTATTAAGAGGGAAATTAATAGCACTAAATGCCCAGAACAAAAAGCTAGAAAAATCTCAAGTTAACAACCTAAAATCATAACAAAAAAAACTAGAGAACCAAGAGCAAACGCTACTCAATGCTTGCAGAAGACAAGAAATAGCCAAGAAACTAAAGAAGATAGAAACACGAAAAACCCTTCAAAAATTAATGAATCCAAGGCTGGTTTTTGAAAAAATTAATAAAATAGACCACCAGCAAGACTAATAAAAGGAAAAGAGAAAAGATTCAAATAAATACTATCAGAAATGATAAGGTGGATATTACCACTGACCTCACAGAAATACAACCATCAGAGAATATTATAAATATATCTCTGCACATAAACTAGAAAATCTAGAAGAAAATGAGTAAATTCCTGGACACATACACCCTCCCAATAGCCTATCAACCAAAAAAAAACAAAACAAAAAAAAACAATACCAAGAGCAGATGGATTCACAGCTGTATTCCACCAGAGGCAGTAAGAAGAGCTGGTAGAATACCTATGGACACTATTGCTCCCTAATTCATTCTATCAGCCAGCATCATCCTGATACCAAAACCTGGCAGAGATACAACAAAGAAAGAAAACTTCAGGCCAATATCCTTGAGGAACATTGATGAAAAAATCCTCAACAACATACTGGCAAACTGAATTCAGCAGCACATCAAATAGGCTTCATCCTCTGGATGCAAGGCTGGTTCAACATATGCAAATCAAGAAAAGTGATTCATCACATAAACAGAAATAAAGACAAAAACCACACAATTATCTCAATAGACGCAGAAAAAGCCTTTAATAAAATTTAATGTCCCTTTATGTTAAAAACTCTCAATAAACTATTGAAGGAAAATGCCTCAAAATAATAAGAGATATAAATGGCAAACCCACAGTCATTATCATACTCAAGGGGCAAAAGCTAGAAGCATTCTCATTGAAATCCAGCACAAGACGAGGTTGCACTTTTTCACCAATACTATTCGACTTAATATTGGAAGTTCCTGCCAGGGCAATCAGGCCAGAGAAAGAAATAGAGGGTATTAAAATAGAAATAGAGGAAGTCAAATCAGATGGCATGTTCCTACATCTAGAAAATTCCCTCATTATGTCTCAGCCCAAAAGCTTCTTAAGCTGATAAACAACTTCAACAAACTTTCAGGATACAAAATCAACGTGTAAAAATCACTAACATTCTAATATAGCAACAGCAGTCAAGCCAAGAGCCAAATCAAGAATGCAATTCCATTCATAACTGGCACAAAAAGAATAATCCTATGCAACAAGAACAAAGCTGGAGGCATCATGCTCCCTGACTTAAATCTATACTACAGGGCTACAGTAACCAAAACAGCATGGCATTTGTACAAAAACAGACACATAGACCAATGGAACAGGATAGAGAACCCAGAAATAATAGTGCACACCTCTAACTATCTGATCTTCAACAAACCTGACAAAAACAATCATTGAAAAAAGGAGTCCCTATTTAATAAATGATGCTGGTAGGACTGTCTAGCCAAATGCAGAAAACTAAAACTGCTCCTCTTCCTTATACCATATACAAAAATCATGTCAACAAGGATTAAAGACTCAAAGGGAAAACCCAAAACTATAAAAACCCTAGAAGAAAACCTAGATAATTTCTTTCAGGAAATAGTCACAGGCAAGGATTTCATGACAAAGACACCAAAAGCAATTGCAACAAAAGCAAAAATTGACAAATGGTATCTAATTAAACTAAAGAGCTTCTGCACAGCAAAAGAAACTATCAACAGAGTAAACAGACAACTTACAGAGTGTGAGAAAAATGTTTCCAACTATGCGTCTGACAAAAGTTAATATCCAGCATCTATAAGGAACTTAATAAATTTACAAGAAAGAAAAAAAAAAACAGCCCTATTAAAAAGGGGTGAAGGACAAAAAAAAAAAAAAAAAAACAGCCCTATTAAAAAGGGGTGAAGGACATGAACAGACACTTCTCCAAATATATATATATATGCATGCAATCAAAAATCATGAAAAAAAGCTCAACATAACCAATCATTGGAGAAATGCAAGTCAAAACCACAATGAGATACCTCACATATGTCAGAATGGCTATTGTTAACAAGGCAAAGAAACAACAGATGCTGGTGAGGCTGTGGAGAAAAGGGAATACTTTTACAAATATTGGCAGGAGGGTAGATTAGTTCAATCATTGTGGAAGACAGTGTGGCAATTCCTCAAAGATCTAGAGGCAGAAATACTATTTCATCCAGCAATGCCATTACAGGGTATATCCAAAGGAATATAAATTATTTTATACACTCATAAAATTTTTATTTTATACCCAGATTATAAAGACACACATACATGTATGTTCAATATAGCACTATTCACAATAGCAAAAATATGGAATTAACCTAATGCTCATCAATGAGAGACTAGATAAAATGTGGTACATATACACCATGGAATACTATGCGGCAATAAAAAGGAACTAGATCATGCTCTTTGAAGAAATATGGATAGAGCTGGAGGCCATTATCCTTAGCAAACTAATGCGGGAACAGAAAACCAAATACTGCATGTTCTTGCATATATGTGGGATCTAAATGATAAAAACACATGGACACATGTGGGGGAACAACACACTCAGGGCATGTCAGAGCCTGGTGGGCAAGAGGAAGGAGAGGATCAGAAGAATAGCTAATAAATGCTGAGCTTAATATTTGGCTGATGGGATGATCTGTGCAACAAACCACCACAGCACACATTTACCTATGGATCAAAACTGCACATCCTGCACATGTATCCCTGAACTTAAAATAAAAGTTTAAAACTAAACAAACAAAATAAAATACATATTAATAAAAAAATCTATTACATTTCTGAAAGTTCTCATAACGATTGACTAGAAAATAAAAATGTTAAAGAACGCACTATTTACCATGGCATCAAAATTATGAAATATAGTAAATCTAAGACCAGATATGTAAGATTTCTACTTAGAAAATAAAACATATTGAAAGAAATTGATAAATACTTATATAAATGTAGGGGTATAACGTGTTTATTTGGGAAAGACTTGATATTTTGAAGAAATAAATCCTTAGATTCTTCTAAAACTTCTTTAAAAAGTCAATAAAATTACAGCAGGATGTATGGGTATGGAGTGTGGTAGTGTGTCTATCTTAACAAATTATCTTAAAATTTAAATTGAATGCAACAGACTCAGAATAGTCAAAATACTATTCGGATGGATGAAGGCAAAGGAATTATCACTGAAACAATTACATAAATCATTGGAAAAAATTAAATGTAGTTCTGGCTCACACCATAAACAAATATCTAAACTAAGTGTAATATAGATAAAACTAGAAATTTTCAGAATGTACTATAAGAGAATATCTTTATGACATTGGGGTAAGAAAATGATTTTTGAATAAAACACAAAAAGTACTAAACAATAAAAAGTTTTCGATTGGACTACATAAAAGTTAAAAACATATATTTCAAAAGATATAATCAAGGGAGATAAATGCAAGCCAAAGTACAGAAGAAAATATAACACACATATATGAATATATAAAGAACTTCTACAAATCAAAAATAAAAATCTAGCCAAAATAAGCAAGACAGGTGAACAGCTACTTCATAAAGAGGATGCCAGTAATAGCAAATAAATATAGGAAAATATTTTAATTTTAGAAGTAATCAGAGAACTACAAATGAAAATCCCAAGGAAATACCACTAGAAACCCATTAATGACTAAAATTGAGACTGAAACATTTTAACAAAGATATAGATTAAGAGGAACTATCACACAATGCTGGTGCAATTATAAACTGGTAATACCATTATGAGAATAGTTTGCAGTAAGCTAGTAATACTGAAATTCACACATACTATAATAGAAATTCCACACCTATCTACATAACCAAGAAAGATGTGGACACGTGCAGCAAAAGATATATACAGGACTGCATATTATTTATAAACCTTTCAAACCAGAAAAAGCCAAAATGTCTATCAACATTGAAAAAGAGGAAGATGAAGAGAAGTTGATGAGTAAAAATAAGCAGTCCGATTGAAGAAATAAAAACTAGTGTTAGATTAGTAGAGTTAACATAAGTTTCAGTCATCTATTAGACATTTCAAAGTAGGTTTTTGAATTTGAATTCAATTTCAAAATAGAATTTGAATGGTTATGATTTTATGGTTGTTCATTTCGTACTTTATAATTCATTGGATTATGATTTTTTGTATATTACTAAACAGAATATATTTTAAAATGAAAATATAAATTACTTTATTTGACATTTAAACGCATACTATTTCATATATTTAGGGCATCTAAATATTATAAATATTAAATATATATAATTATATTGTATATAATTATATAATTATGTACATTGTGTCTTATAAAACTTTTAAATATATAAAATAATATTTACTTAAATGTAAAATAATTTTATGCTTTCATTATAAAATAAGGCACATTTTATAACAAGATATTTTCTCATGCTTAACTGTTGCAGACTACATAACAAGAGACCCTTGAGATCCCATTCCCAGATATACCTAACTTATGCAATACCTAACCAAAATGAAAGTGAACCAGAATTGTACTCTAGATGAAAGATATATTTACCAAGGATGATTGGAATTTCTTCTTTAATTATGAAATACTCATGGTTTCCAAGAAAGCCTTTCTGTAGAAGGCAAGACTATAATCACTCTCAGAACTATACAGTGTCCCCATTGTGCTATTAGACAGATGGTAATTACCATGGTCACAACTATAACTGTCAAGCACAAAAGCAATGCTGAGTGTATTTCTGATCCAGCTGCTATCAGCATGGGGTACAAAGATTGACAATATTCCAAGAAATCAATCTCCTTCATCAAAATTGAGCTGGCTTTGAGCAGTAGTTCAGAAGCTTTCTGAGAACAAACACAAGTACAACTAATTGCTACCAAGAAAATTAATATAGAAGGCTCTATTCTGTATTTCACCTGTGGTTTATGTGCAGGTGTTCTAAATGCTTGCCAAGAAAATAATGCAAGTTGTCTCAGGAAGCAAAAAAGAGGTGAATGGCATCTCTCTGGGTACACAAAAGAAATACATCAATTGTCAAAACTAGTTATAATCAAGATCAGTTTGTTATATTTTGTTATATAAAGCTTCTCATTTCTATAAATTAATATTGAATGTTTCTGGCACACTAAGCAGGCAGTGAGGGATCATTCGTATGAGGAAGGAATCAGAGGTCAGCGTTCTCCAGCAGAATATAGAGTAAGATGACTAGCCAAGAAGTGGGCTGCACAGGTTATATCCTCTAGTGGCTGCCTCTAGGGTATGTACTCAGGGCCACAAACAAATAAAAGTTTTTTTTTTTTTTCAGAGTCCCTTTCTATAAAAATAATTCAATTAAAAATACATTACAAAAATCCATGACTGTGAAAAATAAAATAAAATGAATAACAATTTGTGCGATAATAAAACAATAAAATACTATGTGTATTTAGTTAATAATACAATAAAATACTATTTTATCATTTTACTATTTAGATAATAAAACAATAAAATACTATGCATATTTAGGAAGCAGAATTGGACAGGGGAAGAAGTTTTTTAACTGCAATGCAGACCTAACAAAGTCTTGGCCAACCTAGTGAAGACCTCTAAAGGGAATACTTACTACCTGTCAGGGTGTTTGATGCCAGGCTAAAATGGCCAGGCATTAGATATCTAGCCTTCAGTCATCAGTTGTGGGCTTCCAAAGGAATGCTGTGACCCGGAGTGAAACAGCTTTGGTCAACTAAGGCAAATCCTGAAGGAACTGATGTCTGGAGGCTGCCTGCTGACTGCAATTACCACATCTGGGCATCAAGATCTCTGAGGTAGTATCTGCATGATGTATCTCTATGTCTACTGTCATTCACCATGATGTCTCTTCTACTGACTTTTCCACCAACATCTGAGGGACAGACAGCCTCTCCATGATTGCTGCAGGCCTCTTTTTCCTAAGGAAAGCAGAAGAGGGAAGGAGTGAAAGTTAACCTTAGGAAAGCAGCTGATTCTCATCGTCTTTCTTCTCTGCTATCCATTCTAGAATTCCCTCACCCTCAGCTACCAACTCAGCTGAACTTGGCAGCTTACCTGGTGATGTGAAGCAACAATCATCTCTGAAATCCCTGAACCATGATCACTGTGCTCTTGTCCAGCTGAGATTGCTATCGCTGTCCATTTATATTCACAATAAAGCAAGAAAGAATCAAGAGACAATGTCTTAGTCCAGCCTATTATAACAAAGTAGCATAGGTTGTGTAGCATAAGCAACAAACCTATTTCTCACAGTTCTTGTGGCTGGGAAGTCCAAGATAAAAGTGCCAGTAAATCTTGTTGTGTACAGTGAGGGCCCAATTATTGGTTCATAGACAGCTATCTTCTTGTTATAGTCTCACATGGCTGAGAACAGAGACAAAGGATGTAATCTCTTTTCTGCCTGTTCTTATAAGTGCACTAATTCCAGCATGAGGGTTCCACCCTGATAACGTAATTACTTCTCAAAATCACCCTGTTCAAGTCCCCTCACATTGAGTATTAGGATTTCAGTATATGAATTTGGGGTTGACACAAGTAGATCCTAGGAAGCACTCAAGTAGATTATCTGTTTTTATATATGTTTCTCTGTCTCTATTGTGAAACAGCAATCTGAACAGATGATAACCTTATTTGCGCCTGCTGGCTCCCAGAGAAACAGAGCTCAAAATGCCCAGGCAGTAGTCACAGCTAATAATTAAATGGTACTATTTTTGTACCACTGGTGAAAATGTTCCCCCTTTGGTAATTAGTACTTGCAGCAATGCAGAACCCGGAGTTGTAAAAACAAGATATGCAAATTCCTCATCAGTCTCTGAAATTAATGGTATGAGGTACCATTCTTCTTTCTACAACTTGGTTTCTGGTTTCATACATTCCTTCCATAGAAGACATGCACTACATATAGATATTTATGTAAATGTGTACAACGCAACCTAAACTATAGCAACTCTTCTTGCAGAATATTGCTGCCAAGTTAGCACACCAGCTAGACCTTCAACAGGCTGTTTCAATGCTCTCTCGGGACAGCAACTTGGAGCAACACGGCATTTAATATTAGCAATAGCTCTCACAGTAATGGGCCCATTTCCATGCCTCCTTTGCTGTGAAATAGTTTATCTGGTCTAACAAAATTTTATGTAGGACCACAAGGCAATGGATAAAGTACTCTCTAAGTCTCTGGATAATGTGCTGATCAAAATTCTGTTGACAAGAAAAGAAAACCAATAATCACAATACACGTCTGTGTAGAAAAAACCTGCTATTGTGGAACAGAGGGCCCTGATATAATCAACTTTATGTCAAATGGTAGGTTGGTCTCCTGAAGAAGTGGTTCTTTTTGGGGTTTCAGAATTCTGCTGCTAGTAGGTAGGACATTCATAGGCTAAGACGGATCAGGTGTTATAAGTGGGAGTTCACAATTTTGGGCCTAGGCACAGTTTCTATATCTACTATGAAGTGGCCACTGTGGCCTCTTCATGCATGACCCAATTTTGCCAGCATTGGAGTAGTTGTTGAAAGAGTCTGGCTAATGACAATTGGCTGGACCCTTTTGTCTACTTGGTTGTTTAGTGCCTCCTCAATGGTCAATATTTGCTGGTGGTTATTATGTGGAATACAAAGATCCTCAAACTTCTTTATTCTCATATGTTCAACCACATACCTTTATCCCAGATCTTCTTGCCTATGATCTTCCATTCTTTTCCCATGAGTGTGTGTGTGGATTCTAACCTTGGGTCACTTCTCTTTTCACACTATGTCAATGCCTGAATGCATCACAATCACTCTCCCAATTGGAAATATTTTTTCTGTACCAGTTTTTCAAGGCATCCTTGAGTACAGTTATAATGTAGCTGATGTCCATATTTGGCCTACACTTACATACCAAGCTAACGCATCTGGAAGCCAAACTCAGAAATTTTTCATTTTCTTTTCTTTTGGTCCTACAGCATATCATATACCCACAGAAATGAGCTAAGAGAGAAATGCTTGTACTACTACTAGTGGGAGCCATAGACCTGAACTACCTGTTTATGCAAATTTCTTTTGTTCTCAGAACCTGTTTGTGCTCAATCCTGGATACCACACTTCCATCTTACAATGAGGTTACTGTTGGTATTATCTGACTTTATGACTTAGTAACACTTAAAAGACCTAACTCATGATAGTTCTACCCACATGGTCACTTGCAGTCCCATGGTCAGGACTGGTAGCTTGCCAAGAGTTATTTTTTAAAAGGCATAACATTCCCTGGTTTTATGGCATTTCTCCAGAATCCCAGGAACCTCTATTGTGCTTCATACAAAATCAACATGGTCCCATTTCTTAACACTGATACCTCTAACATGTAGGTTCCAACAGATTGCATAGTACAAAAAGAAGTATGGCTTATATCACAGCCTCAGTCTGCTCAGAGCTCTTTCCTGCTTCATCCATACTCAAAGAAGCATACGGGCAAAGTGGTATTCCTAAGTGTTAAGCATGCTGTCTCCAGAGCACAAAGTAGCCCATAATGCACTATGCTTTCTTAGTCATGGTAGAAGAGGAAATATGTAATTGTTTATCTTTTACTTTGGACAAGGATTTACCAGCAAGCCCTAGCCACTAAACCTCTAAAATTTTCCTCAAATGGTTATAGCCCTGAAATCTTTTTAGAGTTTATTTCCTACTCACTAGAGCAAATTTGTCTTACTGAGCCTGAAGCAAGGCTAGCCAGATATTGCTCATCCAGCCAGATCTACCTATTATTGGTGCAATGAATTGATGTTATGTTCTTCAGGACATTAAAAAAAATTGTCCGTATCTCTTTAGACTACATTGTGATAAGGGAGTTAACATAGTCCTGGAGAATAACTATATACCTGAGACCATATTTTCATCGTTCTAGCAAAGATACTGTCTTTGTCATGGTAGTTGTAATTAGAGCTACTATTTACTTGAGCTTGCTGTAATTCACAGTCATTCTACAGGATACGTCTAGTTTCTGCAGTGGCCCCAACTGGTAAATTCATAGCAGATGTGATGAAAATCCCCATCCTTTCATCTTTTAGATTCTTAGTAGTAACTCTATGCTCTCCATCTATGCCCAGTTTTTCATTATGCACTATTTTTTAAAATTTATTACCTCGGCTAAGGCAGAGAGGGCATATTCAGAGGCTTTCATTAGACCATGGACTTGCACACCAAGGACCAAAAATGCAACAGTGCCAACTTAGAAGTATCTAAATCTCAATTATATAGTCAGGGTAAATTAATATATAATTCAGGGTAAATGACTACCATGGGCTGTGAATGTACAACCTCAGTGATATTTCCTCCCTGCAACTGAGCCTAGCCCAAAGGAACTGAATGTACAAACTGCTTTGCTGGCTACCACATTCAGAGTTGGGCAATAATTCCCTCCTTGAAGAGGGATTGGAGTTGCACAGCTCCTCGTCTACAACAATAGATTAAAATTCAGATGGAAAGTAAAAAGATACCTAATAATAAAAGGAGAATAATGTAATAGGGAAGAATATGTTTTCAGAAATCAGAAAGTTGTAGTTTCTAAGGGGAAAAAGATGATGCAATAAATGTCCAGTTAGGAGCCAAGAGAACACAACAGATAAGAGACTTGTATTACTACAATTGCAGAAGCAAACAAAAACAACACTCCACCTCCCCCTAAAATGCAATGTGGTATAAATATCAGCTTCTAAGTAATTCCCCACGCTCTTTTCACTACCTTGTTGCTGTTTTTGAACCTCACTTATATAAAGTCTCTTAAGCCAAAATGGTTTGTAGACCATAATCAGAAACTTAAACTTTATTCTAAATATTAAGAAATACCAATTCAAAAGTTTTTTGTCAGAGGAGTGATCTGATCTGATTTACACTTTTACTAGCTCTCTTAGGCTTCACTATAAAGAATGGATTGTGAGAGGAAAAGAGTAATAAGTTGGAATTCCAGTTAAAAGACCATCACACAAGAGTTATGGAATAACAAAATAAGTCAACTCCACCATAAGCACACAGAACACTTACCAACATATGGTTAAAATCAACTTTTTAAAAACTCTAGAAATTAGCCAAAGGCTTGTAACATTGCAATGAGCATTTTTTGAAGAAAAATAGCTGACTCTTCATAATGACAGCCAGTTTTGTGTCATTTTAATCTTCTCTACTTCCATTCCCTTTGCCATAGCTTCACATTGTCCTTGAAATTCATTAGTCTTGCAACAACAGTACCTGTAAAATTCAACCATCTTGCAGCTACTGGAGGGGGCACTACAGCTTTCCAATAAGATTCACATACAAATATTTTTACTGTTTGGCATGTCTGGCACCTTCCTAGAGAACTCTCATTTACAGAGCTTGTCTTTGTTTATGTAACTCAGCATTCACTCAGTGGTATAAGCTCTATACCCAAGACATTTGTCAAAAACAATCAGTGATAAATCAGTGATAACAGTTTATCACAGCCAATTAGGGCAGCAATAGCTGTTGGAACAACAAAGAGGAACTAACCAAAAACTTTAGGTCTTAAAGTTCTATGTCTTTAAGGAATACGGGGAATAAAATGTTCTTAGGAAGACATACATCTAGAGATCTAGAAGGCTGTGCATATGTGCTGGGCAATGGGCTTGTCCAGGAACAGTATGAAAAGGCCATTATCTCTCACCTCTGGCTGACGGTGAGACTCTACAAAGCTGGATGTGAGTACTAAGGTAGAGCTGTTAATCAATGAAACCTTAAAGTCAAATGCTGACACACACTGTGCTGCAACACAGCAACAAAAAAAAAAATATAGAAAGTGATGAACTCCAATATCAATATTTTTCATATTATGCAATTTAAAATATCTAGTTTTCCACAAAATTAATGAGACATACAAAGAAAGAGAAAAGAAGGGCAAAGAATGTATTTTTGTAAACAAAAATACATTCACTAGAAGCTGTGCCTGACAAAGCTCAGATGTTGGTTTATTAGACAAAGACTTTTAATGAGCTAAATATATATCTGTGTGAGTGTACGCTCACATACACATATTTTTTAAACACTAATAAAAACCATGTCTAAAGAATTAAAGATATGTGTGAGAATAATGTCATAATACAGAAAATCAATAACAAATAGAAATTATTTTTTAAAAAGCAAAAATTCTTGAGTTGAAAAGTAAAATAACAGAAATGAAAATCTACTAGTGGTTCCCAACAGAAGAGTTGAGCTGACAGAATAAAGAAATAGCAAACTAGAAGATAGTTTAATTGAGATTACCTAGTTGTATAGTCCATTCACACTGGTATAAAGAAACACCTATTTCTTTATTGTTAACAATAATTTATTGTATATTCCAAAATAGCAAAAGTGATCTTTGCTCTAGTTCCCAATATATAAGGAGCTCATGCAACTCTACAGGTAAAAAAAATATTGTAAACTGATCAAAATATAGGCAAAATATTTCAATAGACAATTCTCAAAAGAAGACTTACAAATGGCAAACAAGCATATTGAAAAGGTCCTCAACATCATTATCATCAGAGAAATGCAAATCAAAACTGCAATGAGATATCATCTCACTCCAGTCAAAATGGCTTATATCCAAATTACAGGCAATAACAAACGCTGGTGAGGACGTGAAGAAAAGGGAATCTTTTGTATCTGTGTATTTTATATCTGTGGACCTCAATGTTGATCCCTTGCTTTAGACTGACATTCCTGATTCACTCAGTGAGAGAGATAAGGTCAAATTTACAGTGCACACAAAGACCACATTGCCCATGTTTCAGAGCCCAGAGTTTTCTGTTACAAGGCAATATGAAGACTTTGTGTGGCTATGTGACACTTTTACTGAAAGAACAGACTACATTGGGCTTATTATTCCACCTGCTCCTACGAAGCCTGACTTCGATGGTCCTCGAGAGAAGATGCAGAAACTGGGAGAAGGGAAAGGGTCTATGACCAAAGAAGAATTTGCCAAGATGAAACAAGAACTGGAAGCTCAGTATCTTCCTGTTTTTAAGAAGTCTATATCCTCCCATGAAGTCTTTCTTCAGTGGCTTTCTTTCTTCAGTTCTCAGTAAAGATTGCAACTTTCATGTTTTCCTGGAATATGATCAGGATCTAAGTGTTAGGTGGAAAAATACTAAAGAGATGTTTGGTGGCTTCTTCAAAAGTATGGTGAAAAGTGCTGAAGAAGTCCTTTTTACTGGAGTTAAGGAGGTAGATGACTTCTTTGAGCAAGAGAAGAACTTCCTTATTAACTATTACAATAGAATCAAAGATTCTTGTGTGAAAGCTGACATAATGACCAGATTTCATAAAAATGTTGCCAATGACTATATCCACACTGCAGCCTGCTTACATAGCCTGGCTTTAGAAGAGCCCACAGTCATCAAAAAGTACCTATTGAAGGTTGCTGAGCTATTTGAAAAACAGGAAAGTAGAGGGTCGAGTCTCATCAGATGAAGATTTAAAGCTAACAGAGTTCCTCCAATACTACATGCCCAACATCAAAGCTGCTAAGGATCTCATATACAGATACACCAAAGCCCTCATGGACTATGAGAACTCAAACAAAGCTCTGAATAAGGCCTGGTTAAAGAGCAGAGACATCAAGATGGCTGAGGCACACCAGCAGAAGTGCTGCCGGAAATTTGAACAACTTTCTGGATCTGCAAAAGAAGGAACTGATAAATTTCAAATCAAAGAGAGTGGCAGCATTTAGAAAGAATCTAATTGAAATGTCTGAACTGGAAATCAAACATGCTAGGAACAATGTCTCCCTTTTGCAGAGTTGTATTGACTTGTTCAAGAATAACTGATATGCCTTCACTCTGAAGAAAAGAAATGAATGTGAAAGAAAGCCAAGCATCACTTGCACTTAAATCATTACCATGGAAGATTTATTCGCTTCAACTTTAGTTTAAAGTTATATGAATAAATATTTTGATTTCTACAAATCTTAAAACAAAACCCTATATACTGCTGGTGGAAATATAAATTAGTATAACCACTGTGGAGAACAGTTTGAAGCTTTCTCACAAAACTAAAAATAGACAACATATGACCCAGCAATCCCACTGCTGAGTACATACCCAACAGAAAGTAAATCAGTATAATGCAGAGATATCTACACTCCCTTGTTTGTTGTAGCTCCGTTCATGATAGCTAACAATTGGAAGCAACCTAAGTGTTTATCAACAGATGAATGGATGTAGAAAATGTGGTACATACACACAATGGAGTACTGTTCAGCCATAAAAAAGAATGACATTCAATCATTTGCAATGACATGGATGGAACTGGAGATCATTATGTTAAGTGAAATCAGGTAACCACAGAAAAGACAAATACCACATGTTCTTACTTATTTGTAGGATTTAAAAATCAAAACAATTGAACTCATGGACAAAGAAAGTAGAAGGATGGTTACCAGAGGCTGTGAAGAGTTGGGGGAGGGGAGAAGGTGGGTGTTGTGAATGGATACAAAAAAATAGAACGAATGAATAAGGCATACTATTTGATTGTACAAGAGGGTGACTACAGTCAATAATAACTTATTTGTACATTTAAAAATAACTGAAAGAGTGTAGTTGGATTGCTTGTAACACAAAGGATTGAGGGGATGAATACCTCATTTTCCATGATGTGATTATTTCACATTGCATGCCTGTATCAAAACATCTTATATACCCCACAAATATATACACCTACTTTATAACCACAAAAATTAAAAATGAAAAAATATGCTGTATTAAAATTTTAGTAGCTTTCAGTGACTGTTTTAATTCCTCTTCTAGTTTTCAGTCTCTCTCTTTTTTAAAATCCATTTAATTTCCATGGTTGATGCTTTAAATACGTCTTCAGCCTTTAAGTCATAATAAAACATATACACTTTCCTCTGTATAACACTACACATGCACACACACACACATACAATTTATATCTCATATTTTGTCCTTCTAATGAAAGTTATTCCATTTCTACTGAGATTTACTTTTAGGATACTGGCAAATATATATACATACATACATATATATATATATATATATATATACACACACACACACATATCACACTTCGTTTAGCTGTATATGAAATGCTACAATAATTTTTTTTGTTTTCTTCTTTTGTTTTTTACTTAATCTAAAAAATGTTTTTAGTATGTCCCTCCCTGACCTCTTCAAGGAGAACTACAAACCACTTCTCAAGGAAATAAGAGAATACACAAACAGATGGAAAAACATTCCATGCTCATGGTTAGGAAGAATCAATATGAAAATGGCCATACTGCCCAAAGTAATTTATAGATTCAATGCTATCCTCACCAAACTACCAATGACCTTCTTCACAAAATTGGAAAAAAAAACACTTTAAACTTCATATGGAACCAAAAAAGACCCTCCATACTGAAGAAAATCCTAAGCAAAAAGAACAAAGCGGAAGGTATCACATTGCCAGACTTCAAACTACACTACAAGGCAGCAGTAATCAAAACAGCATGGTACTGCTAACAAAACAGAGACATAGACCAATGCAACAGAACAGAGGCCTCCGGAGCAACACCACACATCTACAACCACCTGCTCTTTGACAAAACTGACAAAAACAAGCAATGGAGAAAGGATCCCCTGTTTAATAAATGGTTTGGGAAAATTAGCTAGCAATGTGAAGAAAGCAGAAACTGGACCCCTTCCTAACACCTTACACTAAAATTAACTCCAGATGGATTAAAGACTTAAACAAAAGACCTAACACCATAAAAATCCTAGAAGAAAACCTAGGCAAAACCATCCAGAACATAGGCATAGGCAAGGACTTCATGACTAAAACACCAAAAGCAATGGCAACAAAAGCCAAAATAGACAAATGGGATCTAATTAAACTTCAGTGCTTCTGTACAGCAAAAGAAACAACCATTAGAGTGAACTGGCAACCAACAGAATGGGAAAAGATTTTTGCAATCTACCCATCTGACAAAGGGCTAATATCCAGAATCTACAAAGAACTAAAACAGATTTACAAGAAAAAAAAACAAACAAACCCATCCAAAAGTGGGTGAAGAATATGAACAGACACTTTTCAAAAGAAGACATATATGAGGCCAATAAACATATGAAAAAATGCTCATCATCACTGGTCATTAGAGAAATGCAAATCAAAACACACTGAGATACCATCTCACACCAGTTAGAATGGTGATCATTAAAAAATCTGGAGACACGTGCTGGAGAGGATGTGGAGAAATAACACTTTTACACTGTTGATGAGAGTGTAAATTAGTTCAACCATTGTGGAAGACAGTGTGGTGGCTCCTCAAGGATCTAGAAATAGAAATTCCATTTGACCCAGCAATTCCATTACTGGGTATATACCCAAAGGACTATATTATAAAGACACATGCACACGTATGTTCATCGTGGCACTGTTTACAATATCAAAGACTTGGAGCCAACCCAAATGCCCACTAATGATAGACTGGACAAAGAAAATGTGGCACATATACACCATAAAATACTATGCAGTCATAAAAAACAATGTCTTTTGTAGGGAAATGGATGAACCTGGAAACCATCAATCTCAGCAAACTGACACAAGAACAGAAAATCAAACACCACATGTTCTCGCTCATAGGCAGGTGAGGAACAATGAGAACACATGGACAGAGAGGGGGAGCATCACACACTGGGGTCCTTTGGGGGGACTAGGGGAGGGGCAGTGGGGGGAGAGTGGAGAGGGATAAGGTGGGGAGAAATGTCAGGTATAGGTGATGAGGGGATGGAGACAGCAAACCACCTTGCCATGAATGTACCTATGCAACAATCTTGCATGATCTGCACATGTACCCAAGAAGCTAAAGAAAGAAAAAAAGAAAAGAAACATTATCTTTCAGAAAATCACGCAGACAGCTAAAAGATGTATGCCAACTCCATAACAATAATATTATTGCAACTTCACCATTTAGGATTTGCCTGGATGACTAAATGACAAAATAAATAAATAAATGTATTCTCTTATTTTTCAAGTGAGTAACCATATTTTACATTCTAAAAGCAGCATCTTATTATAGCAAAGCTATAATGTCATCCTTTTTTTCAACTTTTAATGACAAGTTTTAAAACTCATAAACTCTAATCAAGGAATTTGTTGATGTATTTACTCTTAGTTACAAGGATGTCCTTTAATCATTTAAATGTTTTCTGTTTAAGAATAAATAAATAAAAGCAATTAATGGCAGCAATAAAATTTCTCTAATTCTAGTTTTGTTGGTATATTGTGCTCCTAAAGACACCATAGACAAAATTAAAAAGTAAACAATGTGGGTAAATATTTGTAGTAAATAAGATCAATCACAATTAATAACTGCTGGAAGAATGTACTGAATTCAGTCAATTCACAAGAAAGAAACAAAAACCCATCGATAACATATGCGGGATATGTACCCCTTGGAACCAAATGTACATTAAAATAGTAGAGTGCTATTTTTTCCTAGCAATTTGATAAAATTTAAAATGTCAATATTTATTTTGAATAGGATGCAATAAGTTAGCTGAAGGGAATTTAAATTGGAAGAAGCTCTGTAAAGTACTTTAGCTACATATAGCAAAACCTTGAAATTGTTCATACTTTTTGATATAGAAGTTCTACTTCTAGTAATTTATCCAAAGGATAAATTGCAAAATAAGTCAAAGTATTATCATAGCAGGTCTCTTTCAAGTTTAAATTATTAAAATTAAAAATGTCTAGTAACTGAATTAGTTCGTTTTCACACTGCTGATAAAGACACACCTGAGACTGGGCAATTTACAAAAGAAAGGTTTATTGTACTTACAGCTCCACATGGCTGGGGCAGCCTCATAATCATGGTGGAAGGCAAAAAGGAACAAGTCACATGTTACGTGAATGGCAGCAGGCAAAGAGAAAGCTTGTGCAGGGAAACTCTCATTTTTAAGACCACGATGTCATGAGACCCATTCACTGTCACGAGAACAACATGGGAAAGATTCACTCTCATGATTCAATTATCTCTCACTGTGTCCCTTCCACAACACATGGAAATTATGGGAGCTACCTGATGAGATTTGGGTGGGTACACAGAACCAAACCACATCAGTAACCTAAATGTACAAAATTTGGGAACTAAAGTAAATCTTAAAGAGCCTATATTTGATGAAATGCCATTCAATCCCCCCCATAATCACATTTTTCTAAAACTTAATGCTATGAGTAAATGCCCGTAACTCAGTCAGAAGGGAAAAAACAAAAGCAAACTAATAAAAACAAACAAATACACACCTACCTAGTTTGACCACCTGTATGTTAAGGGGCTCTCTCTCTCTCTCTCCTGAAAACTTCAGGGAAAATTAAATTTATCTTCAATGATATTAAGTTTTATAATCAGCACAGACTGAATCAGAATATACACATGCAAAAACCTCTAAAGGGGCAGGAGAGTGTCCATGCAACCTGCTACCGCCTCTGGAGAGGAAACCTCCATACATTATATCACTGAGATTTGTGACTTACTTGAAAATGTTGGTTAAAATGGGCAATTAAAAAATATAGATAGAAATATGATGACATAAAAACAGATGATAGGCAACAGATTGATGAATCAATAGATAAATAGAGTCATTCTTTTACCAACCTTGTGATATCTTACTAAGGCTTAGAGAGCTCATGTATAGATCTGCTGATTATAGTTTAGTGCCTTTTTATCGATAAACATATACAAAATTTTTAAAATCTGTAGTTTTCTGTATATACTTCTTTAAACCTAGAAAACAACTTAAATTTAGTTGTAAGTAATATAAGTGTAAAATCTTTTTTAAATGTTTCCCATTCTTCTATTTCATGTATATACATTTGGCTCACCTAATCCTAATTTGACAGCAATTTCTTTTTAGTGACTTCCATTATTGTGTCTTTCCACAGCTTTCATGTTAGCCTTCAAAAATACAGTAATTCCATTTCTTTATCCAGTCATATTTCATTAGTTTACAGAAATTTAAATTTTTTTGAAATAAGGTCTCACTTTGTTGCCCAGGCTGGAGTGCCATGGCACAATCACAGCTCACTGACACCTTGAACTCCTGAGCTCAAGTAACTGTCCCTCCTCGGTCTCCATAGTAGCTAGGACTATAGGCATATGCCACCATGCCTGGGTAACTTTTTGTATTTTAACTTGAGATGAGGTCTTGTGATATTGCCCAGGCATGTCTTGAACTCCTGGCCTCAAGTGATTCTCCTGCCTTTGCCTCCTCAAATCCTGTAATTACAGGCATGACCCACAGGGCCTTTCCAAAAATTTAAATTTTAATTTATTTTATACCAAAATGTCTAAATTATATGACATTAGCTTAGCGGTAAAGTCATATAGAGAGGAAGATGAAATAAGGAAAGAATTACAATTTATGTAATGCAGTGCTAAAAAGTGGAGAAAAAGAAAAGCAAGACTAGAGAACACTTCAGTAGCTGAGTAAACACCAAAAGTCATCACGGAGCTTAACTTTAATGCACGATTAATTCTGAAAAATCTACTATTAGCTACAATACAGAGATTAACAGTAAGAAATCTATAGCTACATATTCTTTTGCTAACAGTATTTGCTCTATGTTACAAACAGCTGAAGTGTCTTTTCCAAGTTCAGTGAAAAGACTATGAGATATAATTCAAAAAATTTTCTACTATTTTGGTTTTCTGTATATCATTTCTAATAACCTTGTAAATTGTCTCAATATGATATGTGGTGGGAATTTTAAAACACGTGTTGCCTCTATTTGTAGCCCCCTCACAATTCCCCACAGATAACATGACCTTTAATCTAGCTCTATATAGTAAAGCTCCAAGTAGAAGAGATGGACATGGTTAGAAGGGACAGAAGGAATTCTCACAAAAAGGTTGGCTGGGATTTCATTAAGGTTTCAATGATGGGTCTCCCCTCCATATTCATGTCAAAATATAATTCCCAATGCAGTAGTTTTAAGAGGAGGGACCTTTTGGGTAGTGACTAAGTCTTAAGGGCAGAGACCTCATAAATCAAATAATGGGCTCCTAAACAGCCTGCAGACACAGCCTCTCTTGCTCTTCCATACTTATGTGATCATGCAGCATTCCTTCCCTCCAGAAGATACAGCACCAACAGTGTACCATCTTGGAAGGAGAGACCAGACCCTTACCAGACACCAATCTTTCTGGCCTCTTGATCTTGGACTTCCAGAAATCCAGGATGAATTTCTATTTTGTATAAATTAACTAGTCTCAGGTATTTGCTATTACAGCACCAATAGATGAAGAGAGCTTGTTCTATTGCTGAGTGCCCAAATAAGAACTTTGTTTTAGGTTGAACAATTTGGGAGAGTCCAATTTAGACTAAAATAATTTAGGTCTATATTTTAAGTCTCAAATTGTTTTTCAGCTCAGGTACTTAGATGAGATATAGGTGTGCTGCCAGCTATTGGTGACTATACAATTTTTACAATTCTTTTTGCAATAACAAATTTACCATAGTTAAAATTATATTTGAATGCTATTTGCATGGCTTTCTTTCTAAACACAATTGGAACAAAATTCTCCATCGGTTTCTCATGTTTCCCTATGTCTTGTAAGCAGTGTTACTAGCAGATATTTTCTGGACTATCTTTTGAAGGATGTTTGATAGGAAGCACTATGGAAAATGGAGACATTATGTACCTCACAGGCAGAGGGAAGGTCTGTTTTCTGTGCAGGATAATAAAAATAATGCCTCCTTTAAAAGCACATATTGGTCAAGTTTGCTTTCACTCATCTTATAAAACATTGGGGTTTCTTAAGCATGACGTTTCTCAATTGTGATACAAACACAGTGGGCACAGCATCCACCTTGACCCATCTATACATTTTTCCTATCAGGCTTAGTTGGGGACAGAGTAAGGGAATCAAAATGAAACATGAAATTCATGGTACTTGCTGTGCCAAGGGTAATACAATCCTTTGTCTTTGTACAAAAATAAAATCCCAAGTCTGCTGGTGAGATCCACAAAATGGAGCCAGGCTTCTCGATAAACTCCTAAATTTAAAATTAATATTTTTGCACATATGACCTCAAGTGCTTTGAGAGAGTGATCTGTGTTCGTAATACCTCTTAATATTGCCAGGTTGTCACTATAAATATATGGATTTAGAAGCTTCCTAATTTTAGTATAATAGCTTCCCTAAAATATGACCTTCAAAGAACATGGTTTTTTGTTTGTTTGTTTGTTTGTTTGTTTGAACTTATTATTTTCCAGTAAGAGACTTGGACTTCAGAGGAATCATCTATTCATTTTCAGAGTCTTGTGGACTTTTATATCTTCAGCATTCAGAGATAGAATTAGCAAAAACAGGGCTAGTTTGACCATTATTATCTGTGTCAACTGCAGAGGAACTGTCATCTAGCTCATATAACTGAAAACTTTTCTTTCTGATTCCTGTTCAGTTCCCTGGAAAGATATGTATGGTTTGTTTTAAAATGTTCCTTTCTTCTGTCAAGACATATATCCACTGCTAAAATATAAAATACCTCTTTAATATATTTAACTTTTATTCCCCATATTCCTTGGGATAATTAGCTAAACCTACAGATATGAATATTAAGACTGGGTATGAATCATGTGGGTGTCCTATTAGGAGTTTTCACAAATCTTGAACTGATTCACCTTCAGCCATAAGCTTCTCACCTATACTCCTGCTATAGCAGCTTAATTTATCTCTGTGTATTAGTCAGGGTTCTCCAGGGAAACAGAGCCTATAGGATATAGATATAGATAGATAAAGAGGGATATATTCATTATTAAGAATTTTTTTGTACAATTATGAAGGCTGAGATGTCCCACTATCTGCCATCTGCAAGGTGGTAGGCCCATGAAAGCCAATGGTACAGCTTCAGACCAAGCCTGAAGACCAGAGAACCAGGGTTCCAATGGTATAGGTTACAGTTCTAATCTAAGGCCCAAGAACAAGGAGCACCAATGTTTGTAGACAGGAGAAGATGAATGATCCTGTTCAAGAGGAGAAAGTAAATTTATCTTTTTTCTATTTTTAAATTTTATTTGGGCTTTCAGTGGATTGGATGATGCCTATCTGCATTGGTGAGGGCCACTTTCTTTACTTAGCCTACTTATTCAAATGTTAATCTCTTCCAGAAATTCCTTCATATTAACACCAAGAAATAATGTTTTATCAGCTGTCTGGGATTCCTTAGCCCTGTGAACTTAACATATAACATTAACTGCTACCTCTTGATTTCACTATTACCTTCCAACAATCTTCTACAAATAGCCACCAAAGTAATTTCAAACATAAATTGTACCATAAAATAATCTGTAACTAAAATCATTGTTTTGGATATATATTCTCTAAATCTTAAATTGCCCTTAATCAATAAATGTACGCAGTATGTTAAATACATTCAGTTACTCTGGCATATATTTGGAGCACATACAAGAAAGGAATATTGCTCAAGGTTAAACATTCTATATATATTTCACTGAATATATGAATATATATTTTCATATATATTTTATTTATGGCTGAAGTGAACATTTGTTTACACCTGCTTTCAAGATGTTCCAGGGTAAAATTATTGCACCTCTGCACTCTGATTTAAAATTTGTGAGTTTCAGTTGCACATTCATTTAGTTACTGAGTCAAGCCTCAGTTTATATTTTAACAATAACATTACTTCCCAAAGGTAGCCTCAGCCCATCTCCATGCAGAAAAAGACGGTTTCTATTAAGATGTGTCTTTATTAAGCTTCTCACTTTTAAATCTTTTTTTTACTCCTTCTAAATATCAAACACGAGTTTTACACTTAACAACTCAGAATGGCTATACTCCAAGTATTTGTCAGAGTAAAACCACAAAAATCACCCCTGATCAATACTTCTCACAAACTATGTTTAATGAACCTATTTATAGATGATTATCTTAATGGGTAAATTCTTATCTGAAGAATAGATGAACTCATTCATCTGCTATGAAATATCTCATTGGGTTAAGTATGATCATTAAAGAACTAAGAAACTTGGCTTGCCCAAAAACTTACTGTGAGAGAAATTCAATTTGACATTAGGCTATCACTATTTGTTGACAATTATTTTTAAACTAATAAATTGTATTTTAGTAACAGTGATAGCTTAATATTTTGTGTTGACTATGTGCCCAGGATCATTCTAATAATGATATGCATAAGATTTCACTTACTCTTCACTAAAAAACACTTGAGTTATACCCTACTGTTTTCAATATTTTAACAATGAGGAAACTAAAGCAACAAAGATTAATTTGCTCAAGTCCATTCATCTTGTAAATGGTGGTAGGAAATTTTGAACCCAATTTAAGACCCCATTCCCTTAATCATTACAGAAACCATTACTGTAGTTAATTTCAGGATGTAACTAAGAAGAGTTTTATTACATTTATATAGTGCCCTCTCCATGATGACTCACAAAAAGAATAGTTTCTTCATATCAGTAGAAAGACAAAGAAATGTTATTCTTATTCGAAGCCAAAAGTTCTCCTTAATTTTCAGAAGTTATAAATTATGTGAATAAAATTTTATTCATTTTTGCATTGTGACTCAAAATTTTGGACTCATAGTTGCTCATATTGGAGCAACTGACCAATTTTATAGACATATTTTGCATATTAGACTCACCAAATTTCCCTTTTCTTGATAACAAATGTAATATTTATCAGATATAAATATAAATCAGACATTTGGCTAATTGATGGTAGTCAGAAAATCTAAATTTCTGGTCTCAAAATATTCTTTCTATTGTGCTATCCCCAGATATTTTCTGATGAAGAAAGATAAGGCAAATATAAAAGAAAAAAAATAGGATGAAATATGCCTTCAAACAGCTGAGTAAACACTAAAGACAACAATATTGGTTTACTGCATGGTTAACTATGAAAAACTAAAATTTACTAATTTCAACTTTACCAACTATGTTTGTGTGTGTGTGTGAGTGTGTGTGTGTGTGTGTGTGTGTGTGTGTGTACATATGTATAAAGGAAGAAGGAAAGAAAGGAGGAGAGATAGGGAACAGAGAGGGGAAGGAATGTATTATTACCTGTTAAGAAAAATGATGAACATTTTCATCTTATTTTGTAGTTAATTTAAACTGAGACTTCACTAAAGTAGTCAAAACAAAGCTGAGTACCGTGGCTCACATCTGTAATCCCAACTCTTTGAAATTAGAAACTTAGCCAGCTGTGGAGGCATGTGCCCATAGTCCCAGTTACCGGTAGAGGGGTGGGGGTAGAGGCACTGAGGTGGAAAGATCACTTAAGCCCAGGAGTTTAAAGCTGCAGTGGGCGGTGTACATGGCAATGCACTCCAGACTGGGTGAGAGAGCAAGATCTTATCTCAAAAACTAAATAAAGTTAAATAATTATAATATTAGAAATGCCTCATCCTCCTGCTAAGAGGATTTCTCTATGTTATACCTACATGACCATGGTTTCCCCAAATAAATCCATACTTCCAGCCACTGGAATTGGACCAGAGTGAGTAACTGACATCAGGGTAGCCAATCCACCTGTTTGTTCATGAGTCCCAGACGGGAAAAAAAAAAAAACAATAAATGTATGAATTAGATTTTTTCTCACTCAACAAATTGAAGAGGAGATACTAAAAGATTACGCTGGTTAGCAGTAGAGCTACAATTGAATTGTATCATGTAGTTGTGTTAGGCCATAGCAAGCTATAAATAGACATGGAGTGAGGAGGTGTGTTATTAAGTAGGGTGTGAGACTTTACTTTTTATAGAGTGGTCAGGAAAGCTCTTTCCGCAATGGCATTTAAATGAAAATATGACAGCAGTGAAGAGGAGAGGTATAATGGGTTGGCAGTGCCCCCCCAAAAAAACTTCTATTCTGTGAGCCTTGGACTCTTGCTAGCTGTCAGGGAAGTGTGGCTCCATGAGTTGGTAAAAGCAGTATTCAGCCAGGTCTAAGGGACACAGGGGCAGGAATTTATCTCTGTCATGTCCCATTGATGGGCATTTTATGGGTCCCCTGTAGAAGTGTGGCTCTTGAATATTCAACATGTAACCCTCACTGAGGATTAGAGGATTATCTGGTGCTTGATGGTCTGAATGCAAGAGGAGACAAATCAGGTTATTAAATTTAGAAGATGTCAAAATTAAATAAGGGGCTGAGGACAGCTCCAAGAAAATATCCTGAAGCTGCTGACATGCCCAGGTAGCTGAAGGCAATAATCACGCCTGCTAAGACTTAGGGGGATGGGGTTGCTAGCCAATTCCAATATGTTCCCAGCATTAGAATATTGATCCACATTTTTGCATTACCCATCCCTCCTATTTCTTTGGAGCTGCAGCTAGAGATCAGTAGTTGGTTCACAGAAATAAGCAGGGTTAGTCTAAATTTTAGACAAAAAATCAAAAACAACTGATGAGACTAGAACCTAATAATAGTACCATAGTTCTTAAACATAACTTTTCTCTCACCAGTCCCATTTCTATTAAAAACAAATCATGATAGTACTGATTTATTTGCAAATTACGCTTTAGTCTTATTATACTTGACCTGGTTATATGTATAAAGCACAGGAGGAATAACTATTTGACATATAGGCTCCTTTTTAAATTGGCTTTGATGGAACTTTGTTCCATGAGGAATCTCAGATAAAACTGTTCAAAGCCTTAAGCCCA
Organism: Cebus imitator; assembly: GCF_001604975.1. Lineage (NCBI taxonomy): Eukaryota > Metazoa > Chordata > Mammalia > Primates > Cebidae > Cebus > Cebus imitator. The sequence goes on from NW_016107603.1 coordinate 742,425, forward strand.
GCCATGGGTTTAAGTCTTCAAATACCTGTGCCATAAAGTACCTGTATGAGTTGGGTAAATTCCTTTCCTCTTGAGGTCACAAAATAAGTTGGGGCTCCTGGACCTGTAAAAAAAGTGATATTCTTTACTTACCACAGGTCAGAAACCCTGAACAGGGACTGTGTAGAGTAGATCTGAGGACAGTTTTTCCAAAGGACTTTTGTTGGATTTATAAGTCAAATATGATTCCTTAATGCAAAGTACAAATTCAGTTAGCAAAGCTTTACAAAACCTTGGTAAAATTTCTCCAATTGTGCCCTGTTGCAAAAGAAAACAGATTCTCATGCACTTATGCAAATAACTATATTGACGTAAGTTAAGAATACTCAGTTTCCAAATTCTGGAGAAATCAGGTAGAAAGAAACAAATATGCTTCAAAGTTTGTTTACAGGAGTATACTTTACTCAATTATTAAAAACCGTAAATAGAAGAATTATTTCAGTCTTCTATCAGTTCAGTCTACACAGCTGACGTCTGTTCTGCTTGACATTCATGAACATTTCAGCTCTCCATAAATATCCTGAAAGTTTTTCGTCTATTCTCATGTCACAATCTCCAAATCAGAAACCTGCATTTAAGAACACCAGTGAGAGTCTGATAGTTGATTACAAAAACACATTTTAAAGAGGATCAAAACAAGACAACAATTGTATGTGGAGGAAAAAAGTCTTAGGGAAGCCACAGTCAAAGGCACAATTGACAAGGAAATTTGCTACCTGTGTGGCACAAAATAATGTAATACTTATAATTATTACTGATAACATATATTAAGTCACATCAGAATTATAGGAGTTTCACATGATTTTAGCCAAATATTACCTTTGCTTTAATGTACTATTGAAGTTAAATCCAGTTCCTAATAAAACCTTACAAACAAATCTATTCAATCTAAATCAGTTTGACTATAAAGTAAGATTCTCATAACACTTTATAATTTTCTCTTAAAGAATAGAACAATGCTCTAACCTGTTGTGCTTTTATTCCAATGTTAAATTTATGGAAAAAATGAAAAATACCCCTTTAACATTAGCCAATATGATCACACACAGAATTATTTTGACAAAATTCTTTCACAAACTTCCCACAACTTGCTTAAATCTTCAGCTTTATTCTGTCTACCTTATAACAATCCTTTAGCCCTGTAAACTAGACAAAAAAAATTTATATTCCCATGCCTTCTTATGACATTTTACTAAAAGTATATTCTAAATTCCTTAATGCTCTGCATTGAAAACTGTTTTTCCAGTCATCTCAAGTATATGTTACACTGTTAGCACTTAGGAACTTTTACTTTTGGTGTACAACCTGGTAAATAAACGATTTCAATTATGTACTAAATGTGGAGCCTAGGACATCAGATGGAAGTGCAGATAAGGTTTGACTCATATAAGCATAGCTAGGGGACATGGCTAACTCTATATGTCCTCAGGCCTTACCTAGAATTTAATGGCTTTAAAGAAGGCAAGTTGTACAGTTAAAAGTCATAGTAGCAGTTTATGAAGTATTTAGTAGGCCTAATAACCTTTAAAGTTATATAATATGTCTTCATATAAATGCCCTTTCATGAATCTTTTTATGACCTACACAGAACATCTATGGCATGCTTGGACTTTCTTATTCGTCCTAAACAATCTCTTTTTTTAAGCAACCAGTCACTATACTTTACGACAATAATTTACCATACAAGATCTTTCCTAGTGTAAAATATATTTTCTTTGTAACCTTTCTTACGAAAAATACTTTTTTACCTTTGTATTCTTTCAATTAGACAGAAGGCATTTTCCTTTCTGTTAGGAAGTCATAGTTTGTACTATGTGTTGCCATGAAAGTTCCGATAAGAAGAATCAGATAAGAAGTTTATCTACATACTGTAGGAGTTATCCCCCCTCAAGAGATTGTTCAGTTAGATTTTTTGCTAGGGTCTTTCCAAATAAGTGTGGGGCATTTCTAATCCCCTTAGGAACAACTATCCAAGTTGAAGTCATTGGTTAAAGATTTAGGTATCTTTCCCAGGAGAAATAAGTGTATTAGAGAAAAAGACAAATTTAGAGATTGAGTCAACATTAAGCTGGCACCTATTTTGAAAAGCTTTTTGCCCATAGGGGTGTGAATATTTTCTTTGGGATGGAGAGGAGGTGTCATTTACCCCATTACCTAACAGGATTTGGAGGACAGCTGCTCAGAGAAGGATATTAGCACAGAGTAGGAAGCTCTTGAACCCAAAAGGGAAAATTATAATTTTACTTGCTGCCTCCAAAATTGCTCTTGCCCTGTTGATGAGAATGTCTAATCTGGGAGCTGCCTGGAGCAGAGAGCCCCTTCAGCTCAAGCTTGTCAAAGGTTGGGATTCTGTCCCAGGATCCTTTGACCTTCAGGGTAGTCCAGTTCTAGTGGCTGAGCTTGTGGCAGAGGGCACAAGCCATGCTGGGCTTTTCCCCTTTAACCCATTGAGGCACTTTGCCTTCCAGTGAGCCTGGCTTCTCATACCAATGGCAGTTACCTGGAAGAGTTTCCTTAGGACAACCTGCAAGGAACTGGAGAGCTTGTAAAGCAGCCAATAGTTGACCCTGCCTCTTATTTCTGTGTTTTTTTTTTTTTTCTTTTTTCCTCTGTCCTCTTTATTCTACTCACATTTGTAAAGGACTAACATTTGTAAAAGAGGCCAATTTTAGGATTTCCTGCCTAAGGTTACTGGGACCTAAGGCTGATTTTTGTATTTTCTCCCAGTTTATTTTTAGGTCAAACAGTATTACAAAGTAAAATGAGTTTGTCTTGTTTTAAGGTTTAGGAGAATCAAACTTTCCCAGTTTGGGGGAATGCATCCAAGGGGCAAGTCCTCCTGTATGGAGATGCTATTACTCATCTGTGAAGAGACAAGAGAGGAGAAAAAAAAGGAAAAAGAAGTTGTCCCTCTTACTTTTCTATTATCCTGAAGAGGGCATCCTGTATTTGTCCTTGGCATTCTGGAATAAACTGGTCTTACTGTGTACCCTTAACTCTGGTCCCATCTCGTCACAATTACCCAGTGGAGAACACAGGAGATAACAGAGTGACAGGTGGCTGACTGTTCATCCTTGGGGTTCTGAAAATAACCAGTCTTATGGTATACCCCTAACCTTCCCTTTATCTCTGTTGGTCATCTGTTAGCCTAGGACCAACCTCCATCTCTGTCTAATGGATCCCTTGCATCTGTGGTCATGGGCTGGCCTATATCCTTGTCTCCAACATCTTACAGTGACTCTCACTCAGAGTATTCTACCAAGAAAATGATTATCTCTTTTCTCAGATTCCTATTTCCCATTGGTCTTTGAGTAGATGAGAAGCCTGATTTTTGGTTAATAATGGCAAGGTGCTGGACTTCCCTCCATTTTAACACTATCTTAAATGTCTTGATGTATGTTGAAAAGGGTGTGGAAGTGATCAGAGAAGTTAAGGGTACTGGATAAAGTCAAGGAAGTGAGAGTTAAACTCATACAAAGCCTTCATATACTTGCAAAAACAGCAGCCCTTATATTTGAGAAGGAAATGTTTATTTGCTCTCTTGACATAAAGTAGTAACCTCCAGAGGACTTGGGGCTTGGGGAAAAAAAGCACAAATGGCAAGGGAAGAATTTGCCCTCCTCCCAAAGGGGTGCTAACTCAAAAAAGAAAGTAGGTGGGACCCTTAAAGGACCACTGAGTGAGGCCCCATGCATAAAGACAAACAAAAGCCACCAAAAAACTTAGCCCTGGAGTGTAATAGGGACAAAAAGTCTATGGTAAGTCATAAGGACCTGGCAGAGTCCAGGTTCCAATTACTGTTAGTACCAGCAATGTGCCAGCAGATGGGAAGAGTTGGAGGTCATCTGAGCTGGCAGGGTAAAAACAAGAATAAATCTCCCAGGATATCTACAAGGGAGCCTGTGTATTTGCTTCCATGCTAATGCAAGAGGCATGGGCACATAAATAACAGTGGCTATGTATTTAAGAAGTCCCATGGCATGTGAGGTGAAAGTTAATAAGAGGCAGAGGTGGATGGTCTTGTGGTGCACATGACCATTTCAGAATACACATGGAGAATACACTGTGGGGATTTTGGGAAAAGAGCCAATTTTAGTTGGAAAAGCAGAGGAAACCCCAGACATTGCATACTCTTACACTTTAGACTTACCACTCTTACAAATCTCTTGTTCAGGAGGGTCATTAGTGTCTCAGTTATATGCAGCACAAACTCCAAGCTTCTCCCCAACCCTGCAAGCCCCTCATCAGAGTTAACTGAGAGGTCAGCCATGGGGAGCAGAGCCACTGTGGCTGAGAGGGATTGGTTAGTAGGCAAGAGAGTGAAAGGGGAGAAGGAAACTGTGTAAAAGGCTTGAACACCTTCAGCCAAAGAAGGCAAGGCATAGAGGTGTCTTACTACTAGGGAATGTATTCAAGTCATGCAACACCAAAGTATGTTAGCAGCAGTGAATCTATATGGGTTTGCAGCAACCTCAATTTTTGGTCCCTCAGAAGAAAGAATTTGACTGAAGGGCATACTGCAGAGAGAGACTGAGGCAAGTTTTAGAGCAGGCGTGAAATGTTATTAAAAACTTTAGAGCAGGAACAAAAGGAAATAAATTGTACTTAGAAGAGGGCCAAACAGGCCACTTGAAAGATCAAGTGCCCTGTTTGATCTTTGACTTGGAGTTTTATATGTTGGCATACTTCTGAGGTCTTGTATCCCTTCTCCAAATTCTTCTCTTGAGGTGGGCTGTTCACAAGTGCAGTGGCCTGTCAGCCCTTGGGAGTGACTGCATGCTCAGTGTGTTTACTGGAGTTGTGCATGTGCTTACTTAAGGCATTTTTCTCATACCAGTTGACTGTCCCTAGAGGAAGGTCATATACCAGTTAAACTCTGCCATTTTTCCTCTTAGTGTCCATGCTCAAGCCCGCTCACACAACTCCTGAGATCTTATCAGGAAGCTGATCAGCCATTTCAGGCTTTTCTGCCTATAGGGAGATTGCCTTTCCCTGGCACTAGAAGTGACCAACTATTATTTTAAAGAGACAGTTAACAACTGTCTAACCATCATCTGATGTTCATCTGACATTCCTGGTGGGATGCAGAGAGCCCTCTCCTGCCCTGATCATGTCTGACTAACTACCTACTATAACACCATTACTGATTCTATTCAATTCATGAAAGTGCTGTGTAACATATAGAAGCTGCTAATATTTTCTGGAATCTGTTGTTCTTATTTTATATTGATAGCAATGTCAATGAGAAGCTCTTTGAGAAATATTCGGCAATCATTATCAGGAACCAAGAATATGTTTTCTCTTTACGTACTTTTAAAGAAAAAAAATTGAAATAAAGCTTCACAACGATGAACATATCAGTATTATTAGCACCTTTTCCCGCTTTCACTTTCCTATCTCTCTCTCTCGTAACCTCCGTAGTGTCTCCTCTATTTCTATTTTACGTTATTCTCCACTCTTCTCAAAAGTCTTGTGTTAACTGACACCTTAATAGCTCATCTTGTACCTTAGGCATTTGCAATATATTTTATAAGGACAGCTCCTCTTTGAAAGAAATTTTAGTACCCATTCTTAATATTATTTATGACTGTGACAAATTGGTAAAACTTAACTGTTAAACACTACAGAAACAGGCAGTTATAGTCATTAATGAAATTATTTTAAAACTAACAAGAACACGGCCTCATTGTCATAAAAAAAAAATGCTAGGGTAAAAAGACTGAATTCAAAATTTAGTCTATGAAGTGATTATAACCACCCAAAAATGACAAGAATATATATGAACAACACCTTAAAGGAACAAAGAGAAAAGAAAAGAAAATGTATCAGCAATAGTTTAAGATATAGGTTTTTGAGTGAATATATTTATTCGGAGGGAAGGAGAAAGGACACAAGTCTGCATTTACTAAGCAGAGAAGCAGCACCAAAATAACTTCCACTATTGTATTCTTTTGCACCTCCACCAAAGGTGGTATAGTTTTAGAGTGGGAACAATTTGTCTCCTTCTGCTTCAGATGACTCTCTTGCTTTAACTAACATTGTGGGTAGGGGGAGTGGACACGATCTGTTCCAAACGTTCTTGGGCAGAATAACAGAGTTTAGATTAAATGAACCTAAGAATGCACACAGTACCATTCTACATTTAGCATATTAAACAAAAACCAAAAAAAAAAAGCAGATAATTTTTTTATAGCTTCACATGCTTCTCCTCTTTGCCAGTGGTTTCCCTCGTAGCTCTCAAGCTATTTTTAAACGCTAAGGAAATAACAAAGCACTGACACCTTTTCTGAGGACAGATGAGCCTTTAATCTTTCATAACATGCCAGTGGATTTAGTTGGGACATAGTTTTTGGTATAAGTTGTCTGTGATTTGTGTTGCTGGTTATAAAAACGTCCATGGCGCAATTTTTCCTTTTTTTTTTTTTTTTTTTAGAATGGAATCCTGCAGTAGTTGGGGTAGTTATTCTACAGCCACACTCCTTTTGTAGATTTTGTGGTCCTTACTATCTTGTCTAAGACCTCGGCAACAACCCATCTATGGAAAAGTCTCCATAGCAAGAGGCACAAAATTACAATGATAGGCTAAAACTACTCCAGAGAGCATGGTAATACCAACACCCTACCCCCATCCCCAAACTATATGACTGATACACAATCCTCTGGGAAATTAGCTGAGAAAACACCATAGCATGTAATAAATTCTCAGTGACTGAATGGATAACCCAATATGTAACACTACAGAAGTAATTATGTCTGCGAAATATTTAATAAATTTACTTTTGGAGACACTTTTAAAATTCTGAACAGACTTTTTTATGGAGGTAAAATACACATAAACATAAAATTTAACATTTCCTTCAATTTTAAGTGTACAACTCGTGGCATTAATTACATTCACAATGATGTGCAATCATCACCATTATCCATTTCCAGAACTTTGTATTCTGTACCTATTAAACAATAACTTCCCATTCATCCTGGTAACCTCTGTTTCTATCTCTATGGATTATATCTTTAAATCTATGGATTTGCCTATTCTAGGTACCTCATTTATGTGAATAATATAATATTTGTCTTTTTGTCGCTGGCTTATTTTAAACTGCATATGCTTTCCAAGTTTGCCCTTATTAGGGCATCATCAGAATTTCATTCCCTTTTAAGGTTGAATAACATTCCATTGAATATTATTGTATATTAATGAATACACCACAGTTTGTTTGCCTCATTGTCTGCTGATGAATATTTGGATTGTTCCACCTTTTACATTATTGGAAATAATGTTGCTATGAACACTGGTCTACAAGTATCTGTCGGGGTCTGTGCTTCCAGTTGTTTTGTGTAAATCCTAGAAGTGTAATTGCATGATCATGTGGTAATTTTACATTTAACTTTTTGAGGAATCTCCATCTTGTCTTCCATATTAACTGTACTATTTATTTTTTCACCAGCAGTGCACAGGGATCCCAAATTCAGGAAGATGTTTTACTTTTTAAATCCCACCTTTCCCTCTGTGTGTGTTAAGCATTTATTGAACATTTATAATCAACAAGATGTCAGAATGAGTCAAGGACAAATGAAGCGTTGTTAAACTCGTGTTCTTTGAATTTTAAAAAAAGGTGCTGATAAGAGGTTGGGTAGTTCAAAATTTAAATCTGTTGTTCACTGATTTGTATAAAGGTATTTATTGCCTATCAGTTTAAGTTATTTGCATTAATAGGGTTTTTTCTTTGCTTGATTCTTGTGCATATTATTTTTAGATCCTAGCAATATCAAAAAACGAGTACATTAATAAATATTCATATTGGCTACAGTCAACTGAATGCAAATTTTGTAACCTATTTTAGTCTGTCCAATATTTAATGATACTAGAACAGACAAGAACTATGTAGTTATTATAACAATTATTTTTAAACGCTTACTAGGTGGTAAAAACTTGATTAACTGCTTTATATACATTATCCGTGAACTATGATCTATTATACTCATGCTAGGAATAAAGAAACTGAGACTCGAAGACACTGGGGAAATTTGTCCAAGGTCACATAGTATACAGCAGAGTTTACTCATACCAACTCATCCTGGTCTTTCAAGTTCAGAATCTTAATTGCTTCATATTTTGACAGTGTTTGGTAATAGTTAAATACACAGGAGTTTTTATGAGGGTAAATATTAAGAAATCATTTTCAAGTTTCATCCTAACTCTTGGCAGCCATTGAAAGTGTTCCAATTACTTCAACACATTGTTTGGAACAGCTGGAATAGGATTATATTGCTATTATTTGTCAATTTAGAATGCCATTATTATTTACTTCTGGGAAATCACACGCCTCCTCAGAATAGTATATATCTATATTTATTGAATACACAAAAGTTTCTTTCCACTTTTGAATGTAAAGCCCAACAGAATTGGAACTAGAACACTTAATCAATTTTAGGAATTTCAGAAAGTTCAGCAAAAACTCATCTAAAAGATTTTTTTACATGTAAAGTCTTCCTTTGGCTTCCTATTTTACTTAAAGTAAAATCTCAAACCTATAACCTCAAACCCATGACGTCTCTCAGACCTTATGGCCACGACTCCCACCTCATTCACTCTCCTCCAGGTTTACAGGATTCTGTGGCTGTTGCTCTAACATACCAAGCAAACATCAGGAAATTTTCACTTGCTATCTTCTATCTGAAATCCTGTTCTTCCTGGTATTCACATGGCTCATTTCTTAGTTCCTTCAGGTATCAATCAAATGTCACATTCCTGACAACCCTCTATAAAATAACACCACATATCCCCTCATCTCTATCAGTCACCCAGTCTTCACCTTGCTTTACTCATATTTATAGTACATTTCATTATGTAATATATATGTTTATGTTAGTTATTCATATCCTTCCACTAGAAAATGAAGGTCTTGATTTTGTTCACTTCTATATTGTCTTTACATAGGATATAACTGGCTCTCATTCTATATTTGCTGTTTAGATAAAGAGAGAAGGAAGAAGGAAAGGAAGGTGGATATAAATTATTTCATTTATATGCAGAGCAAGCAACATAAAATGTCCTCAAATCCAGGTAATTAGTGGTGCTACCAGAGATCTTACTGCAGTATTTTGAATCCACACTGTGATCCTTCCTTTAAGTTTAGAGACCACTGTTTAATATTTTCCACAAAAACTCTGTTTGAAAGATAATCTAAATGAGAGGGATAAGCCACTGAATGAAATACAAAATGAAACAGCGTGGAAAAAGAAAAACAATGGAAAGCAACAGGTGAGGCATATGTAGTTGCCAATAGAGTTCTCATGGTTCAGCTACCTCCATCCCTTTTACGGATGACAGTAGCAGTATTAAAAGATTTTTTCAAAGCATCCTTTATACTATAGCTATAAACTTTCAACTGGAGAACCTATCTAGAAATAAAAAATTGGTTTTATGCAATGCATTATATATTGAAATACTAGACTGTGGATTCTGGAATCCTCCTTTAAAGAGGGAGGTTTGTAGGCAGTAAATAAATAAATTACTTACTATACATCTTCAACTTGTTTGGGCTTGATTTTATAGTTTCTTGGGGAGGGTTTGTTTCAGTGCAGCCTTAGTCTTAGGAAGAATGCCTAGTCCTGCAGAAATAATCATTATTCATAAGTCATAGCTCTTCTGGGGTTTCAGTTAAAAGCAATTCTCATTTGGAAAGATTTAAGTCTCAATTCCCATGATCCTTGTGCTGGGCAGAAATTCAAATCTTTGCTTAGCATTTTAAGCCTACAAGCTGGTTTTCATTCTATATTCCTTAGAATCTTCACTGTGCATGCACAATTCTGGTTTATCCAATGATGTGAGAGAATTTTATATGCAGATTTTGTGTCCTTCCTCTTTTTCAAGTATTTTCCTATTCAATTTTCAATTGGCTAGCAGTTCTGAACTCTAGCTCTAACCATTTAAGCTATTAAAACAGCGGCTTTCTGCTTGAGTTTTACTCCCTGGTCCCACGGACAAATTTTTTTTTTTAATCACTGACAGATCTGAGACACAACATCAGGGACAACTGGCTTAGAACTAGTGCTAGAGAATAAAATAGCACCAAGCTAGAAAATGGAGAGTAAGCATTCATCTGGAAGTGAATCTTTCTTGGCCAAAAGTTAAAGGGAGAGAATCCAGCAGCTCCTAGGATGGGAATCTTTATTCCTACGGATCAATTAGAACCAGATAAGTCAGGGAAAAGCACTGGTCCAATAGTAATTCATTAAGCAAAACTGATCAAAAACACATTAACTTGATCTAAAGTGTTGTAAGAAGTTTTCAGAGTGTTGGTTCCCTCTTTGTGTCTTACAACACTCACTACAAAAGAACACTTTGTACTAATAGTCACCTTATCATGCTGTCATGAAATATTTTATGCAACCCAAAACAAGTGCTTTTTTTGTTGCTGTCTTAATATTTGTCTATTATGGAGATAAAAGAGTAAAACATTTTCATTCCTTTCACCCAAAAACTTTACAATCTAACAGTTAATGAAAGTTGCTGTTAGAAGGATAGAATGACAAACGACTACTAAAATCATGAAACCTCCCACCTGCATTTTACAAAGGGGAAAATGGAGAATAAGGGAATAGCAGGTCCCCAGACAGTGAGTGATAGAGCCAGATTAGAATCTAACTCTCCTTCCTGAGTCATAGGCCCTGTTCCATCTATTTCACTATACCCTGTCTCCTCCATTATTCCCTGGGGCCCTGGAAAGCATCTATCCCATAAACTGCCCCAAATTGGTACAGCATCCTAAAATACATACATGGTTATTTGGGACATAATCACTATTAGCTATCTCTGAATAAAATCTCGAGAAAAATCAGTGCCTGTACGGAATCACTTAATTTACCAAGAATGGAATTTTAGTCTCTAGGAATGTCTGTCTAAATTTAAACTTTTTCTGCAGCAATGTTTCTTTAAACCGTACACCACATTAGCGACATACGTTATCCAGTTACATCACTTCACTTTAAGTGATGGGTTTTTTAATACAGGTAAATAGTGACCCCCAGTGGCAAAACTTGTTAGTATCTGTACGCTGTAAAGAATTGAAATAAAATGAAATGCTGGTCAGGACAATGTTTTGAATGATTGTAGAATATTAGTGTCCAATAAACATACCCTATGTAACATAAAAAAAATAAAATGACTCTCATGTATTTCTATGAAATAATTCTAAAAGAGAGATGGAAAGTTATTTCTTAATATTGTGTAATTGAATGCTATTGTTTAATTTTAATTGTAGTGCCAATTTTTTCTCTTTTACCATATTCTAAAAGTTAATTTGGAAATTGGTTAAAAAGCTATTACCATAAACATAAACTAATGTATTTATAAATAACTGACCTTAAGCTACATTTTTATTCTGGTGCCACTTCAGCAAAATCCAGAACACAATCCATATATCCAGGCTTGCAGATTGACTCATGTATTAAGTGAGTGAGAGACCAGTAGGCAATGATTATCTCTTTGCTAAATAAATATTGCCATTCCAGGAGGCATATGCTGAAGCTGTGAAGATTCCCCAAATTCTTAAACATTATTGTAACATATAATTTCCTTCATAATATGCCATAACTAAATGAAAAAAATTAGCATCTTCTTCACGCCCTTGCTGAGTTTATAAAACAGCTCTAAATTTTTGCATTTATAGAGCTACAGAAATTAATTCTCCCTGGACATTCAGTGAAATAATTTCATGACTTATATTTTCACACTTTTAGGTAAAATACATAGTGATCTTGCATATAACATACAGTCAGACTATAGGTAAATTTAACTTGGCCCATGCTTCTAATTCATTCGCAGTAATTTTGTGAGACTTCTTTATTTTCTCATTAGTTCCAGTTCATTTTCTTTTCAGGTCCATTTTCAACAGAATAAATAGAGTTATTTATCACATATGTGATGAATCAAAAACACTAAATCCTTGTGCATGTGTGTGTGTGCATATAAGTGCATAATTTACAAATATCAAGAATCTTCTGTAGCTGGTGGAAATTACTTTGGATTATTGCTAGGATTTAAAATATACTTCAAAACATGGACATTTACAAATAGATGCTCTAGGCCAGGTGCGGTGACTCATGCCTGTAATCCCAGCACTTTGGGAGGCTGAGTCAGCAGATCACGAGGTCAGGCGATCAAGACCATCCTGGCTAACATGGTGAAACCCATTCTCTACTAAAAACAAACAAAAAAATTAGCTTGGGGTGGCAGTAGGTGCCTGTAGTCTTAGCCACTCGGGAGGCTGAGGCAAGAGAATAGCTTGAACCCAGGAGGCAGAGGTTGCCATGAGTTGAGATTGCACCACTGCACTCCGCCTGGGTGACAGAGCGACACTCCATCTCAAAACAAACAAACAAAACAAAACAAAACAAAAACAAATAGATGCTCTATTTGAAAATCATATTGTATATGGGGCCAATAAGATAAAGTGTCATTTAAGGTAACAGGTATCAACATGCTTCTAAAGAAAAATATTAATAACATAAATGTAAACTATGACTGATTCAGAGAAAACAGAAAGCAAGCTAGAGCATAAATGGAAGCTGTTTAAAATTTTTGGTATGATGTCTGTAAGATACAGAAAAACTAATTCTGATGTTGACAGTAATCTGTTTGCTCTGTTTAGTTCTTAAGAACTCTTCATCTGTTCAAGTTATTTTGCTGTATGCAGAAAAGGACAGGCCATTTGCATGTAAAGACCTATTTAAAAATTGATGTAGTTTCATTTTGGAAAACTCTAGAAATCTACTACTTGGGGTTTTTAGTTTCTAGACTTGTGTTTCCAACTAAATAGTTTATTTATTGAGTAAATAATTATTAAGATCACTTAAAGTCTCTGGGATGTTAACATAATAAAAAAGTAGATAAAATACTCTAACAGTTGATTTAACTCTGAGAATATATTCAGAATAAATTATCCCACTTTTGATGTTTTAATTTCCCCCCCACAGGAGCAACATTCAATAAACAAGTCACAGGATTATATAACTGACAAATAGCACCAGAATACATAAACGTGTTACTGTTCTATTTAATCTGAAACTATAGCTACTACATAATATTGAAATGTGTATATTAAATATCGATTTGGGTGACATTATATTGATTACAACCTTTTATTCAAGAGCATGTCTAAAAGCTTGGCATGCTCTTGAATAAAACTAAAATTCATATTAGTAACCGGGAAGCCCTAAAACATTCCTCTATGTGATTCATAAAAGATTAATTACAATGTTTATGTAATTTTCTGTTAATTAGGTATCAAATGTAACAGTCACATGAGGAGTAATAATAGTAATAGCAACAGAAGCTTACATTTATTGAGAAATATGTGCTTTTCAATGTTCTAGTCTTTATATCAGTTACATTGACTAATACAACCCTGTGAAGTAGAGATGAGAAAAATAGATGGTAAGTGGTATAAGGTAGGTGTTCAAGGTGACACAGGTAATAAGTGGTGAAAGCTAAGTGCTCAAGGTCAGACAGATAACAAGTGATAGCAATTACATGTCCAAGGTCACAAAGGTATTAACCAGTAAATGTTTTGTGCCCAAGGTCACATAGATGCTAAGAAGTTAGTTACTTGAGTTGAAATAAAGGTAGAGGTTATTTCCTCTACTGTAGAACAGGTGGAAAGTGATAGAGGTTATATGTTCAAGTTCACAAAAATAGTATGTGGTAGAATTTATGTATCTGAGGCTAGATAGGTGGCAAGTAATAGTCTCTCTAGTCTCAGTTTTCTCATTAGTAACCTGCAGTTTTGGTCTGGGTGGAGGACACTGTGGAGGACACTGCTAGTTGCCCCAACTCCGTCTTTTTTTCTGACACATTAAGGATGCTATAGCTGACATGACTGCCTAACCAAGACTTTATTTCCCAGTGCACCCTGAAGACAGGTGCAGCTTAGTGATTGAGTTCTTGCTAATGAAATGTCAGCAAAAGTGACATGTAATCACTTCTGGCCTAGCCTGTAAAACCTTCTACTGAGACCCTGTATCCAGGCTCTCCTCACAAGCTGAAAGGAAGTATCTGAACCCAGCTTCACTAAAGCTGTTGAGGACAATGGCCTTTGTTTCACCCAGAAACAAAGTAGAAAGAAGCCAGTTCTCTAAAGGAATGCCTAGGGCATAGCCATATGCCAACCTAGAATGCTCACCTCAGACTATAACATGCAAAAAATGTTTATTTTATCTAAGCTACTAAATTTGTTTTCTTTGTTATAGCAGCTGAGCCTTCTCTTGACTAACCTGCAGGTGGCTTGAAATCTAAAATGCTTAAGTTTTAAATAAATGGAAAGTTGGTAATGTTATGGTCATCAGTTTTAAAACATATAGAGCAATAAATCATTTGATAAATCTAGAATCCCTGGTGCTAACTCCTTTTCATAAAATCTTTTACAATATATACCATGTCTGATGTTTAGCTATCTGAATTCTAATCCTTTGCCTTTCTTTATATCATGGCATCACTGATTATAACTTAACGTCCCCTATCATATTTCCTTAGACTTTAATCCATACCAAAATACTAAGTAAAAACTATAATAAAGAGATCATGGTATTTTGCTACAGACAAGAAATTGTGCCAGATAAATTTTCCAGCATTTGAACAACTTTATGCTCAGAATCCACGACTAAACTGAAAGAGATTTTCTTTCCATAATACCAATCACCTTGAGTTTTAGTGAACACAAAAGAAAGGAAAACTGTGAAAATAAATCAATGCATTCTTCATCAGAAAAGCAGCTTGCAGTAAATAGTATGTTGGATAATTTAAATTATAAAAAAATATGTTTGATTTAAAAAAGAAAAAAACAGTCCTGTGAAAATTATTCCAATTTTGGAAAGATGGTCGCAAATCTCAGACATGGTACACATTAGCTAATAGTAGCAGCTCCATCTTGTTTCATTCACAAGTGTTTCAAAGTATCCATTTGGCACCCTATGGATCATGGGTGGTACAGTGGGTCACAAAAATGCTTAAGACACAATTCTAACTTTCTAGAAGTTTCCAGCCTAGTTAGAGAGAGGAAACTAACACCTTTGATGCTAAATACAAATACGAAAGACATTCATAGAAAGAATAATTCAATACATGCTAAAGTGAATTAGAGAAAACTTCCAGAAAAGGAACATCTCAATTTTAATTTTGATTGGCATTACAAAGACTATTTCCAAAGTGTGAAGAAAGGAGAAGTAAGGAAGTAGAACTCTAGGACTCACCAGAACAAAAATGAAGGAAGAAAAGGCAAGATGGTGCTAAATTATTGAAGACTTTGAAGTGTAAGTTTAGAATTTGTGTTTGACACCATAGGAAATAAGAATAAATTATACATTTCCAAAAGAATTGCCTGCTGAAATGTTTTAGAAATATCACTATGATAGCTTTGTGGGAAAAGTACTGAATTGATGAGTAAAATTTAAGACAAACAGACATCAGTTTCATGGAAATGTGAAATACACGTTAGTAAACCATAACAAGCATCAGTGAGGATGTGGAGAAATCAGAACCCTAATGATCTGCTGATAGAAAAAGAAAATGGTGAGGCTGCCTTGGAAAACAGTTTTAAAAAATCCTAGACATAGAGTTACTATATGACCCTGAAATTCCATTCCCAGGTACATACCAAAGGTAACAAATGCATATGTCTACACAAACACTTGAACATGTATGTTCATAGAAGCATTCATCATAATAGCCTAAAATGGAAACAACCTAATGTTCATTGACTGATAAATTAAAAGGTAAAATACGGTATACACATACAATGGAATATTACTTGACAATAAAAAAATGAAGTACTGATACATGTTACAACATGGATGAACCTAAGAAGGATTATAAATTATCCAAAGGATTATAAATTGTTCTATTATAAGGACACATGCACACGAATGTGCATTGCAGCACTGTTTCCAATAGCAAAGACTTGGAACCAACCCAAATGCCCATGGATGATAGGCCAGACAAGGAAAATGTGGCACATATACACCATGGAATACTATGCAGTCATAAAAAATGATGAGTTTGTGTCCTTTGTAGGGACATGGATCAACCTGGAAAACACCATTCTTAGCAAACTGACACAGGAACAGAGAATCAAGCACCGCATGTTCTCACTCATAGGTGGGTGTTGAACAATGAGAACACATGGACACAGGGAGGGGAGCATCACACACTGAAGTTTTTGCGGGGGGACTAGGGGAGGGACAGTGGGGAGGTAGGGAGTTGGGGAGGGATAACATGGGGAGAAGTGTCAGATACAGGTGATGGGGATGGAGGCAGCAAACCACATTGCCATGTATGTACCTGTGCAACAATCCTGCATGTTCTTTACATGTACCCCAGAACCTAAAATGCAATAATATATATACATATATTTAAAAAAAAAAAGAAATATTATGCTAAGGATAAGACACCGGTTACAAAAGGACCTCTATCACATGATTCCATTTACATGAAATGTCCATAATAGTCAAATCTATAGAGGCAGCAAATAGGTCAGGGGTTACATAGGGTCAGGGGATGGAGAGCTATGGGGAGTGACTACTAGTAGGTAAAGGGTTTCTTCCAAGGCAGGTAAAGCATATGTTCTAAAATTGTTTTGATGATAGTTGCACAGCTCTGTGAATATACTAAAAACCATTAAATTGCATGCCTTAAATGGATAACTTTTATGGTATATGAATCATAGCTTATTAAAGTTATGTTTAAAAAGGATTTATTGGGATAACGATAATAGCTAGTATGATCTTGAAATTATAGACTTACAAATAGAGCCACTACACTGATACTAGAATAAACCCTGTAAATTTGATGTGTAAATATTTAGAACAACAAATATGTATTTTTAATTTTATATATATAATGTCACAAGCCCCACCCAAATTGAAGGGCAAGGGACATAGATCTGCCTGTTATGAAAAGAACTGAAAAGTCACATTTCAAAGGGTGTGGAGATGGGGAGGAATAGATAATTGTCATCTTGTTTTTCAATCTAATTGCAGAGAATGAAGTGGGCAAAGCATCAATAATGATTCTTTGGTTTCTTGCATAAGAAACTGGGCAAATGATGGTGCCATTTACACACATGGGGCCAGTAGGGACCTACACTGATTTTCTTTCAGAAAATGAATAAAGGTTCCATGCATGTTTCCAGTATTCTAAAAAGTAAATATATACAAATGGCACAGAAATAATAACTTGAAGAACTGTGGTAGAATAATCAAGGTAAGACCCAATTTAAGTAAACGATTATTATTGAAAACAATATGGCATTGGGGGCAGCAGTAGAATCTACTAAACTTTCATAGCAAACACTGCCAGAGTGTGTAGAAATAAGTCATGATTTTCTTTGAGGTTTGAAGCCATATAAAGTCCACTCTTACATGTGTCCCATCAAGCTTCTTGTGGGAATTCACAAAATGCAACAATTTTCAAGGATGCTATATACAAGCTTTATATTCAATGTGTTCTTCCATGTTTAAATTAAGTTCAAGGTCCTCCTAGGAATAGGAAAACCCCATATGTACCATTACAGAAAAGAGTAAAGTGGGTTTGTAACAGAGAGGGCGTCTTTAAGGTGAGAGGACACAACTGAAAATAAGCATTGTCACAACCTAGGATGCACCATTGTGTGACAGAAAGGAAGTTAAAGTAGTTATCATGATTTGTCAACATGCATTCTTTGCTTACCTCGAAGCATATTTGCAGACTATCAACCGGTTTTATGAATGGGGTTCCACTTTTTGAATTGAACTTGCTTCTAATTATTGACTCCCCATGCTCAGTGCAAGTTTCCCATGACCAGACGAAGTAAAAACTTTAGTTTTCAAGCTTGGTTTTCGGCTTTCCCCAGACTTCCCCAGTTCATCTCTTGACCCATATTTCTCAATCCTTTCTTACATTCAGCCAAAGCTATTATTCAAGTGTCCTTTGTTTCTTTGGCTTTACTTGCCTCTTTATTCTCTACTTGCTGCTTCCTCATCATTTCAACTCTTCAAAAACTGTATTTGTCTTCAACTCAGGACTGTAACAAATTCCAGGAACTTATCAGAATTTCTGTTTCTTGAACTTCCACTCCACTTTGTGCATTATCCTTGTCACTTATTTCAGTCTGCCTCCTACTGCATTTTTGTTTATCCCCTGAATTCTTGTATATTTCCTGAGGAGACATGAATCCTTTCAGGGTGGAGTTGCCAGGAGTGGGATATAGAGAGATCTGAAGCCCCCCAACCCCTCCAACAAAACAGTTCCATTGTTTTCTGCTTCATATACTGGTCTATGACTTTGACGGAATATGTCATTAGCAAAAAAAAAGAGTTCTGTAGATGTTTAAAAGTTTTAAAACTACTGTTTATTTATTTTTGTACCTTTTGCTACTCTAGACATAATCTTTTCCCCCATGGTGGTGGGCAGCATTATATGTAAGCTAAAATTGGTACAATGCATGAAATTGTTCTCTTACTGCCCAAAGGGACAATAAAGGAATATCAAATATGAGAAATCACACATTAAGTCAGTTGGTATATATTACTGATAATTGCAAATCATAAAAGTGGCAATCCAGCAGAAAAATAAGCTCTTTTAAGCACTGTTACAGAAGGTAATTGTCAGTGATGAGTCAAACTGGGATTAAATAGTCATTTAAAAAAGCAAAATCACAACTTCCTACATCATCAAAACTTCTTAAAATAAGTAGTGAACTAAGATGTGAGCAAGTATTAAACTGTAGTGTGTATTCACCCCTGCACTCCTGACATAAGTATTCAATCATAACTATAATATTGTATACCATCTTAAGCCTCCATCTGTGCTGTATCCACTATGGTGGTCCAAATAATGCCCCTCAGCATATGATCACATCCTAATCCTCCAGACCTGTGAATATGCTGTGTTAGATCGCAAGGGAGAGTTAAGGTTGCAGATGGAATTAAGCTTGCTAAGTAGCTGAAGTTATGGTAAGGAAATTATCCTGGATTATCCAAGTGGGTTCAATGTAACCACAAGGTTTTCTTAAATGTAGAAAAAAGAAACAGGAGAATCTGAACCAGAGAGATGGCATTATGAGAATGGTTTTGCTGGCTTTGAAGATTTCAAAGGGAAACATGAGTCAAGAAATCCACGAAAGTTCCAGGAGCTGTAAAAGCAAGAAAATTTATTCTTTCTTGGAGCCTCCAGGAGGCTCTGTCAACACTTTATTTTAGTCCAGACCTATTTTATATTTCGACCCCTAGAACCATAAATAAATCTGTCTTGTTTTAAGACATTAAGTTTGCGGTAATTTTCCACAGAAGCAATAGGAAACTAATACACTCCCCAAATTATTTAAACATTCCCCCAGATATCCAGAAACTGCTCCCTCCTAATCAAATATCTTCCCTACTTCAGTCACCTGTCATTACTCCCAAACTATATTTATTTGTAAGATGATCATTATAATTTGATAAGATAATAATGTTTTCTATAAAATTATTTGTCACAAAAATTACTAGGAGAGATATTATCAGACTTAATGAATATTTAAGCCATGATTATATAGCTATTTTAATTAACGTCATTTCAGAACAAATTTAGAAGCAAAATATATTTTTAACTCCTCAAATAACACACACTAACTTTATTAGGTTGTTATTTTTAATTTTAAAGAGATAAACTTGCTGCTTGTGTTATGAGTTGATCTCTCCTAAAACAACAACAACAACAAAAACAACTATTTTTAGAAAATTAGGCATTGTTTCTACAAAGAGAATAAAACACCTAGGAATATACCTAACAAGGGAAGTGAAAGACCTCTTCAAGGAGAACTACAAACCACTGCTCAAGGAAATCAGAGAAAACAAAAAACAAATGAAAAATCATTCCATGCTCATGGATTGGAAGAACCAATATCGTGAAAATGGCCATACTGCCCAAAGTAATTTACAAATTCAGTGCTATTCCCATTTAAACTACCATTGACATTCTTCACAGAATTAGAAAAAAAGCTACTTTAAAATTCATGTGGAAGCAAAAAAAAAGCCCGTATAGCCAAGACAATCCTAAGCAAAAAGAAGAAAACCAGAGGCATCATGCTACCTGACTTTGAAATCTACTATAAAGTTACAGTAACCAAAACAACATGGTACTAGCACAAAAACTGACACTAGACCAATAGAACAGAATTGACACCACATATTTATAATCATTTGATCTTCAACAAACCTGACAAAAACAAGCAATGGGGAAAGAGTCTCCTATTCAGTAAATGGTGCTGGGAAAACCAGCTAGCCATACACAGAGAACTGAAACTGCGCCCCTTCATTACACCTTACACAAAAATCAACTCAAAACTTTTAACTTAAGTTTTGAGTTGATTTTTGTATAAGGTGTAATGAAGGGGTAAAAACTTAAATGTAAAACCCAAAACCATAAAAATCCTAGAAGAAAAAACAGGCAATACCAGTCAGGGCACAGGCATGGGTGAATACTTCATGAAAAAAATGTAAAAAGCAATTGCAAAAAAAGCCAAAATTGACAAATAGGATCTAATTAAATTAACGAGCTTCTGCACAGCAAAAGAAACTATCATCAAACTGACCAGGCAACCTACAGAAAGGGAGAAAATTTTTGCAATCTACCCATCTGACAAAGGTCTAATATTCAGAATTTTCAAGGAACTTAAACACATTCACAAGAGAAAGACAACCCCATTAAAAAGTGGGAAAAGGATATGAACAGACACTTCTCAAAAAAAGAAACTTAAACGCATTCACAAGAGAAAGACAACCCCATTAA
The DNA here is from genome assembly GCF_001604975.1 of Cebus imitator. Lineage (NCBI taxonomy): Eukaryota > Metazoa > Chordata > Mammalia > Primates > Cebidae > Cebus > Cebus imitator. The sequence goes on from NW_016107603.1 coordinate 763,270, forward strand.
AAAGTGGGAAAAGGATATGAACAGACACTTCTCAAAAAAAGAAACTTAAACGCATTCACAAGAGAAAGACAACCCCATTAAAAAGTGGGAAAAGGATATGAACAGACACTTCTCAAAAAAAGACATTTACGTGGCCAACAAACATATGAAGAAAAGCTCAACATCACTGATCATCAGAGAAATGTAAATCAAAACCACAATGAGATACCATATCATGCCAGTCAGAATGGTGATTATTAAAAAGTCAGGAAACAATAGATGCTGGTGAGGCTGTGGAGAAATAGGAATGCTTTTACAGTGTTCATGGCAATGTAAATTAGTTCAACCATTGTGGAAGAGAGTACAGCCATTCCTTAAGAATCTAGAGCCAGAAATGTCATTTGACCCAGCAATCCCATTACTGGGTATATACCCAAAGGAATATAAATCACTCACTATAAAAACACATGCACATGTATGTTTACTGCAGCACTATTTACAATACCAAAGACTGGAACCAACCCAAATGCCCATCAGTGATAGACTGGATAAAGAAAATGTGGTGTATATATATATATATATATACCATGTAATACTATGCAGCCACAAAAAGGAATGAGATCATGTCCTTTCAGGGACATGAATGAAACTGGAAGCCATCATCCTCAACAAAGTAACAGAGAAACAGAAAACCAAGCATAACATGTCATCACTCATAAGTGGGAATTGAACATTGAGAACACATGGACGCAAACAAGTGAACAACACACACTGTAGTCTGTTGGGGGTTGGGGGGTGATAGGAGGGAACTTAAAGGATGGCTCAATAGGTGCAGCAAACCACCATGCAACATGTATACCTGCGTAACAAACCTGCACATTCTGCACGTGTATCCCATTTTTGTTTTTGTTTTTTTAGAATAAAGAAAAATAAATAAATAAATGATCCCATTACTGGGTATATACCCAAAGGAATATAAATCATTGTATTATAAAGATACATATACACATATGTTCATTGCTTTTCTTATTCACAATAGCAAAGACATGGAATCAACCCAAGTGCCCATCAATGTTAGATTAGATAAAGACAATGTGGTACACATACACCATGGAATACTATGCAACCATAAAAAAATAAAGAGTCATGTCCTTTGCAGGGATGTGGATGAAGCTGGAAGCCATTATCCTCCAAACACCACATGTTCTCACTTATAAGTGGGAGCTGAACAATGAGAAGACATGGACACAGGGAGAGGAACACAGACTGGGGCCTGTTGGAAGGAGACTGGAGAGGGAGAGCATCAAGATAAATAGCTAATAAACATGGGGCTTCATACCTTGGTGATGGGTTCATAGGTACAGCAAACCATCATGGCACACATTAATCTATGTAATAAACCTGCACATGCTGCACATGTATCAAATACACACACACACACACACACACACACACACATAAACATGGAAGAAAAGGAAAAAGAAGAAAATTAGGCATTGTTTCATCTTCCTATAATAGGTATGTAGGTGTAGCATAAGTGAATGAAAAGAATTATAGTAATCTCATTTCTAAAATAATTGCATCAAGATATTTCAAATGTATTTAAAAGATTCTGAGTCTCAGATACAATTAAGAATCGGAGAAGAAACTATATTAATGTTTATGGATACATAGATGGCTTCTGTTTAAAAATATGTTTCTTGCAGTACCTTTTAGAAAATGTGACTCTTTTAATCCAAACAATTCATCAGTCAAGGTTTGCCCATATACTGACTTTCGTTTAGACAGATAATCTCTCTAAATCTGCTTTTTCATATTTAAAACTGAGATGATTTTACCTAGTCTATTCCCTATACAGATTGCACAGATTGGTTCTGAGGATAAAATGAGATGATGTATTTAAATCAACTTGTAACCGGCCACATAACTTTTTTTTTTTTTTTTTTAAGAGATAGGGGTTTCATTCTATCACCCAGACTGGAGTACAGTAATACAATCATAGCTCACTGCAGCCTCAAACTCCTGGGCTCAAGGGATCCTCTTGCCTCAGCTTCCTGGGGAGGTGGGACTACAGGTGCACCCCACTACGTCGGACTCCAAATCACTTAGGGCACACAAACAATAATTAGGCAATATATCAACAATTAACATATAACATTATATATATAATATGTAAGACACAGAATTCTATGAAAACCCATGAATAACACAAATTGGGAGGGAAGTGATGAGGTAGCTCTGACCCTAGGGAATCAGAGTGCCTACTATGTGCCAGAGACTAGGCATGCTAAGTGTTTTATGTATGTTACATCATTTAACCCTCCACATTATCATTTAGCCCTCCAATAGTGCTATTTTTTTCTTTTTATTAAAGAGAAAGGCTTAGAAGATTAACTTTTCTAAGGTCTGACAATAAATAGTAAATCTAAGTCTTATTTATTTACTTATTCATTTAACAAATAATTAATAAGCATCTATCCCAAAGACGATCAGTGAAGTCTTATGTCAAAGATGTTAAGTCTGACATGTTGTTAGACACCTAAGTTTAATTGTCAAGCAGGCAGTGAATATATGAGAAAAGACAACATTTGGGTAATTGCCTAAAGGTAGCCAGGGAGTTTGGTGTGCAGACATCTGAGGGGAAAGCACTTAAGGGAGAACAAAGAACAAGGAGAAAGGCCCTCGGATGAAAGGCTGGGAGGCTAAGTGAAAAAATGGAAGAGTACCAGAGATGAAATCAGGATGGCAAAGGGTGGAGAAGGGAAGATCGTACATGACCTTGTAGATCATAGCCAGGTCTTCAACATGTGTGAATAAGAAAACACGGCTTTATTTCTAAGAGGCCACGTTTTAATGGATCACTTTGGCTTACTACACTGAGAACAATCAAGAGAGGAAACAAAGACTAATTAGAACACATCTTCAACAATCCAGAAAACAGAAGGTAGCAACTTGTACAAGTGGGATGACTGCAGAGGAGTGAGAAATTGTAAGATTCTCAAAGCGGTTGAGCCTACAGGACTTGCAGATAATTTAATGTGGAGTGTAAGAGAAAGAAAGGAGTCAAAAATGACGGCAAGATTTGCAGAACAACTAGAAAGATCAGTTGTCATTAACTTTTGGGAGGAAAGAGTTAGATTGGAAATATCAAGAGTTTAGATTTGGACATAGTAAGGTTAATATTCTTACTAGACATTCCAGTACATTTGTCAAGTAGGAAGCTGGATATATCAGACTGGAGTTTGAGGGAAGAGTCTGGGCTGGAGAAATAAATTTGGAACCCATCAATATATAAATTTAAATTCCAGATCTCATTGATTCCTAGCTCCTAACTGTTGAGAGCAATTTTCCATTGCATTTTTCAATTTTTGTTTAGCAAATATCCTTGGAAACAAGAAAGAGTGTCTCCCTTTAGGTCAGAGACCAGATTTATCTCCTGATCAAGACAATAAAGACATTGTCTCCCTCAGGAACAAAAATTGGATATGTTGACTTAAAACATGCAGCTCCTTATCAGATTAGCTTCCCAAGCTCAGTGCTTCTCAACACAAACCCACTGTGTGAGCAACATCCACCAGGGCCCACTCTGCATCCCACCATGAGCTGAAGAAAGGGCAAAGAAAGCAGTGCAGTCCTAAAACCCATACTGCCTAATGTCCCACGAGTAAGAAACTGACTAAATCTATTCAGGCTCATTATTTTCTTAACAGCCAAATTTACAAAAGTGTGGAAAGTAAGTCGATCTAGCAGCTTAAATGTAGCAGCTGCTTAGGGACTGCTTGACCACGTAACAAAACCTGCTACTGCTTTTGGTAATCCGAGAAAAATGGAACTTAATATTAAGGGACTAGGAAAGAGGTGGGACAGGGCAGAGACAGAATGGAAAAAACATTCCAAACAGAATAAACAGCATAATAAAGCATAAAAAACACTATTAAGGGAAGCCAAAACTAAGCCTCCTAAAGCCTTCTTACAGAGATCTTCTGCACATTATACCATAAACTTCTGTCTGAGGCTAAAGCCAAACTTACCTTTCCATATCCTTATTGCCTATGTTAAACTGTCTGAGAACAAATAATTCCATTGAGGTACAAATGCATTGCAGGTAAATTGGGTCAGGAAAGCTTATAAATCTGTCTTCAAAGTAATAAAAATTGTATCTCAAAACTGATCACAATAGCTCAGTACAAACAGCATATAGTGAGAGTGCAAAACTGAAGGAGATGGATATAGACAGCCAGAAAAGAATTCAGGAGGGGTCTTTTATGCTCTGCTTTGAAGGAAGTTAAACTTTTTCTTGAGTTTTAATGAGAATCATTGAAAATTTTGTAACAATGGCAGAGACATTCTCTGACTTGAAGTTTAAATATAAAATCACTTGGATACTAGAGAGAAAGTAGAACTGGAGAAGAAGAATTGAGATAGACGCAATATACCAATGAGGCTGTTGTTGCAGTAATCCATGCAAGCAATAAAATAGTTTGGTGTAACAATGTTAAAAAGGGGTTAAAAGAAGGAGTCAAATTCAAAAGATATTTAGCAGTTAAAATCAATTAGCCTTGAAATTCAATAGACTAATTCCAACTGTAACTAAGAGAATAATTTGGCGTTATTTTCTTATGTACAAAGAAAAGAGATGGGCACATAATTAGGCAGGGTCTTCCAGAGAAATAGAACCAAAAGGACATATATAGATATGTAGATAAATATTTATCATGGGGAATTGGTTCATTTGATTATAAACCCTGAGAAGTCCCCAAATCTTCTTTTTGCAAGTTGGAGGCCTGGGAGTCCTGTGGCATAGTTCCAGCCCAAACCCAAATCCTGAGAACCAGGGAAGCCAATGATGTTAAGCACCAATCCAAGACTGAAGGCCTGAAATCAGGAGTGCTGATGTCCACGGAAGAAGACGTATGGCCCAGCTCATAAAGAGAGAACAAATTTGCCCTTCCTTGGGCTTTTTGTTCTATTCAGGCTCTCAGTGGCCTGGGATAATGTCCACTCATTGGTGAGGGCCATCTCACTAATCCAAATGCAAATCTCTTACAGAAACATCCTCATAATCAAACCCAGAAATAATGTTTTACCAACTATCTGGGCATCCTTAAGCCTAGTCAAGTTGACATATAAAATAACCTTCACAACACAGTTGCTACACTCTTGTCAGAACTCTGTGTTGCAGCACTCCGTCTTTTTCAAGGAGTAGCCTTGAGCATCATATCTTCAAACAGCAATGTTCATAACAGGTAGTAAAATAAGCCCTCTGCACAGGCATCTGTTTTTTAATCATAGAGAAAGATCTTTCCCAGAAGACTTTAAGCTCATCTCCCTCAATGTCCGATTAATGAGTAATGGTAAAATGTCCATTCCTTACATGCAAGGAAAATGGAGAAAGCAAAATCTGGCCCTTCAGCGTCTAAAATAGGTGGCAGTTTCTAGCAATAAGAAGAGAGGGTTGAAACTGGCTGCTGTAGGGATAAGCCATAATGTCTCCCTGAGTAGTTGATTAGATGTGGAGGCTGAGAAAGAAAGTGAAATCCAAATTACTGCCTAGACACCTGGCTTGGGCCATTGGCCAGATGGTATTGCCATTCACTGAAATAAACAAAGAAATACAAATGGATATGAGGTAAAGAGTGCTAAGATCTCTTTGAACACATTTGACTTTTCAGAGGGAAAGCCCAGAGCTCAGTTTCGTAGGGATTTAGAGCTCAACCTTGAGAGGAAAGCTAAAGTTTTAAATTTCATACAATATAACTGAAGTCACAGAGTGGAAGTGTTTGTTCGGAGATAGTGTATAAAGTGAGAAGAGAGCCAAAGGGGGAATCTGGGAAAGAAAAGCCCATTTGAGAGATTTTTAAAAATTGAGAGATTAAAAAGGAAGTTCACAAAGGTAAGAAGGAAAGCAGGAGAGAATAATATATTTAAATGCAAGAGTGTCAGTGGAACTAAATGCTTCCCAGAGATCAAATAGGAAGATAAAGGGTGCTCATCTATTTTAGCAGTGAATAGGTCATGGTGACTGTTTTCAAGAAAGAAAAATATCTAGGAAGGTAGCTTTAGAAAAATTTTTTATTGTTGGTACTTGGTTGTTATGCTGTTTATTTTTGAATAAGACCATTATGAGCCCATGAGGAGAGAGCTGGAAGACAGGAGAGCAAGAGTGAACTACAATAGGTATACAACTGTTATTTACAATTGTCAGGAAGTGTCTGTGCCTTGGATCTTTGTAGAACCAGCACGGTTACCTAATGAGTTATCTCCCTCTCCCCAACATATAAAATACTAGCAGCCACTCCTCCAATTTCACGTTTTGCCTTTAATTGCCATTTTACTCTCTAAATAATACCTTTTCTTTTTCAAGGTTAGCTTTGTTGATTCCAGCTTGTTCACTACTCGCAAAAACTGGAAAAAGTGAAATTTAAGGGACAAACTCTCTAAAGAAAAGCACAATTCCCATGGTAATAATCTGAGACAGAGTCCCAGTTCATATGGAAAAGTTGCTACTAAGAAAATCTCCTAACATTTTTGATCACTCTATTTTGTGTTTTCTTTTTGAGTTATCTGTTAAATCTAACAAATGAAAATGGACACTATGTTTTATATTGTAGAAAACTTAAGTGTAATGTATTTTTAAGTAGTTTTTGCTACCTGTTGCTGCTATTCTATAGAAGGGCATCCAGAGTGACCTGCTATCCATAAAGATGGACTAGAAAAAGCAAAACACACAGTTTATATGAAAATGCAGTAGAAATGCATAGCCTGTCTTATATCAGTTTCAATCACACCCTCTTGTGCAAAAGTGTAGCATAGCAGCAACTTTCGTTTTAAAGGGTAATAATGTTGAATGCTGAGCACCTACTCTGTGCAGGCTTTACGATAAATACCAAGAATGTAGGTGAGGATAAGACCTACAAAGTCCCCATATTCATGAAAGTTATTTAGGACTCATTTAAATTACTCTGGAAGATTAAATTCTCTACCAAAACCTCTATGAATATTAAGCATTTCATTGTATGTTACAAATAGTTTTATCAATTGAAGAGAAGTACTGTCAATAATTTCTTTAGCATATAATCTTAAATTGTTCATTCAGTATGCCTCTAAACTTTTCTCTTTAGCTTCTATTGGTAAATTTTAGAATACACTGATTTAGTTTTACAGCTATTTTTTTTACAAAGATATTCTTCAATACAATACCTTGTGATGTTTAATTCTAAATCTCTTATTTAATCTTAGTGTTAGTTGTCATTGAGAAGCATCTAAGGCTATAATTCCACATTTTATGATCCCAGGAAAACGTCATTAAATTACAGTCAAGAGACAGTGCTTTACTCTATGTCATTAAAATTGATATTCCCTAAATCTCATTATATATTCTTACCATCTGCATTTTTATGACTCTTGTCTAAAGGAATATTATGAACGTCTCAATGCTGATATGAATTTTTCAAATTTTACTGTCTGGTATTTTTTGGCTTTTGAAATCAAAACTTCTTGTTTTAATTTAAATCACAATGGCAGCATACAAATGATGTTTTATGTTGCCCAGAATGAACTATTCTATAATAAATACAAATATGATAAGACGTAAACCATGGTAGACAGGGTTAGTAAATTTAGATTTTAATAAAATACTTAAATCAATAATCACCCATGCTAGCTTTTGATTACACAAGGACTATTATTTCACCCTTTGGAGTTAAATCATCTTATCTCTGCATCAGGAGCTTGTTCCTTAATTCTTACTTATAAACACTGTGCCCTACTCATTTAATCAATTGCCCTCTTATTCTTTCTGTGATAACCCTTTATTCTTCTTCAGTGTTTGTGGGGAGAGGGTAATCTGGTTAAAGTTAGTCTTGCAAGTGGTGACTTTAGCCTTTACCCCAACTTTATCAAACCTAAAATGACTGAAATAAACCTAAAATCTAATTAAAAATAATTAGCCTGCTATGCAAATATATCTTCAAGTCGGTTTCCCCATCTCTCCTTACAACCAGATGGCTGACTAAAAACCCAAATCACATTAACAATCTAAATGTTCCACTTTCCCTCTTAGACTGTACATTTTCTATAAGAAATGGGTGATGTAAGAATATTCCACTTTCCTGTAGGAAGGCTTTTGTCCCATCTGATTGTATTTTCAAATACCTGGCTAAAATTTGAAAATACACATCCCTACATGTGCCTCAGATACTGTTCTCTGAGGCACATGTAGGGATGTTTCCACAACTAGAAAACACCAAAATTCATGAAGTAAAGGTTAGAATACTAAGAAAGTTCTTAATTCTGTAGTGAGGCAAGTTAACTCTAAAATTACAAATGAAAGCTAATTAAACCCTTAGACGCCCTGTATTGCTTGCCTTATCAATGGAGGCCCAACTCATGAGCCAAGAAACCTGATCTGAAACACATTTGCTCCTACATGAGGCAAAATGTGCAGCAACACCTTTGCTCAGGAGCATGAAACTCATCTTGGAAGATATATTCAGCACCACTGAGAGCCTTGCCATTATTCTTGAGGGTGTAGAGAACAAAACAAGGCCACATCCTTTCTCCCATGCATTATGGTACATGTGTATCAGTTAGCAATAGCTACAATGATGTGCAAAAAGTGATCTCAAAGCTCAGTCACATTAGAAAGAGTAGAATAAGGAAAGAGAGAATTAAGGTTATTTTTGCAGTCAGTATGCCACAATATGGCAAGTAATTATTTCCATAAAATAGAATTACTTCTTTAATTCTATAAAATCTTCTTTCTGAATCAATCTGATCTTATTTTTTGCTTCTATTACATAATCTGAACAAAAAAATTAATACACACACATGCACATATAAATTTTCTGGGTACCCCTTACCAATATATATGAGTTCACTCATACCAATCCACATTTCTGCAGTTTCTACTTCTAGCACCAAGATTCTCCAAGATTTTGACTGACTTCTCATCTAGGGGCTTACAAATGTTTTCAATTTCCTTTTACATAATTCAGAGAAGAGAAATGAAATACAAAATATTAAGAAAGACATTAACTTTCCATTTATATGAAACTTACAAATAACATCTTTTTATTTTTATTCCCTGAGATATTTGCACTTGATTCCATGAACACAGTATTTTTCAATCAGGTGTTATGCTTAACGCAGTTACAAATAATTGCTGATAATGACTTTTTAATAAAGATCTCTCTGAAAATTTAATAGTCACCCTTTACAGAGAACAAACAAGTTGTAACAACTGGAAGAAGAAAATGTATTATTGCTTTTCCACCAACCACAGAAAGTCATTTTTCAGCATTGGGCAGAATTTGGGAAATGAGATTTTATTTAATTATATTTGAAGAACCCAGCCATTCTTTAAATTCAGCTAAGATCATGCAGAGGGATTGGATTTACCCTCTTGATTTAAATAAACAATGGGACAAAATGTATTAAACAACATCTTCAAAAACATTGGACATTGAGCAGTGAAGGACAGAGATTCCTGAGTGATGAGAAACAAAAAAGTAAGCCCTACAATTGTCTTAGATTAGCATCTACAGAAAGTTTCCATGTTGTGGCACAGGGCAAGGGAACTCAGAAACCCACTGTCCCTCTGTTGAGAGGACAGAACTAGGAGTCCAGGGAAGCCAAGGTGGCTAAGTTTGTGAGGCAAAGTACCAAGATAAGAGAGCTGCATAGAACGAGAACTCTGGAGATCTGAAGAGTGTTCCCTGGAGCATTCAGGTGAGTATTGATCAGCACAAATATACGAGGAAATTATGTGAGGCTAGGGAGAGAGATACCTGAAAGTTCGGAGAGAACAGTATCTGAGGCACATGTAGGGATGTTCCCACAACTAGAAAACACCATAATTCATGAGGTAAAGGTTAGAATACTAAGAAAGTTCTTAATCCTGTAGTGAGGAAAGTTAACCCTAAAAAAAAGCCCTGCTCTAATCCTACCTAAAGAAGCATAAAAACAAGACTGAAATGCACCAAACTGTTTCCTAATAGTTCTAAGTAACTTAGCTATGTCCCAGAACAAATCTCAAGGGTATTTTTAGAAAAACAATAATATCCAGCACTCAAAAATTATAAAATTCACAATGTGACTATCAAATGGAAAATTACCAGCAGGCAAAGAAGTAGAAAAATATGAACAATAAGAGAAATAAAAACTGATCAATTGAAAATCAGAAATAACACACGATATGATTAGTAGATAAGAACATTAAAACATTTATCATAACACTATTCCATGTTTTCAAAAAGTTAAAGAGAAAATTTTTCAAAGGAAAACCTGGAAAACTCTATCAAAATGAACTTTTTCAGAATTCCAGATATTAACAAAAGACTTGCAGAAACCTGGGGATGACTTATTCAATAAAAGTGGCTAAATATTTATAAGAACAGTGAATTTTGGGGTGTTTTAGCATACCCTAGGCACATCCTCACTCCCCAGATCAGTGGCAGATACAGGGATGCAGCACTTTCAAAATCTTATTTCCAAAGAACAGCCATACTTAGCCTGTTTGTTTAAGACAGAAAAACTCTGGAAGAATCCACTGAAAGACTTTTCTTTATTTTGCCCAACTCAGAACTCATCTAGTGTTAAAGTCACTACCAATAGGAAGGAGGCATTTGCCAAAATTCTTAACAGGCAAACTGTTTAGCTGCTGCTGGCTGAGTTGATCATTAATACTTGGAACAAACAACAGATTAACCAAAAAACATGGACAGGTTGGGGAATGAGATATCATTGGAGACTTGAAAAACTCCAACATGTTCTTTGGAATCTAGAATGTCAAACACATGCACAGGCTGGTGTACATGCTCAAAAAAGACCTGAGAAGACCTCAAGCTCTCACCCATGGCTGACCTGTAGGCTCCATGCAAGGAGGAAGTAAAGGCTAAAGTAGAGTTGTAAACTGCCTGTGTTGCAGGTGTGTCCCAACAACCATCCGTAAACACACACACACACACACACACACACACACACACACACACACACACACAGAATCCCTCAGCGAGGACTGGGAAATTATTTAGACATTTAAGGGTATATCTGTGTAATCATTAGGCTAACAGAACAGAGATTTCTCAGTGGCCACACACCTGAAAGAATTTACCTGTGACTTTTGGGCAGAAAAGTTACTAAACAAACAAACAATAACTACAAACAGCAGCAAAAAAAAAAAACCTTCTGTGTGGAAACTAGAAAAAGAAGAGAAAACTAAAGTGAAAGCAAGCAGAAGGAAGGGAATAATAAAGAGGAGAGCAGAAATAAAAGAAATAGGAAATAGGAAAATAGTGAAGAAAAATCAGCAAAACCAAAAGTTGGTATTTTGAAAAGATCAACAAAACTGATAACTTTTAGGGAAAAAAAAGATTCCAATAATTAAAATCAAGAATGAAAGAGGGGATATTGCTACCAACTTCACAAAATCTAAAAGGATTAAAAACAGGTACACAGAATAATTATACACCAACAAACTAAATAATCTAGATGAAACAAATTCCTAGAAATGCACAAACCACCAAAGCTGACTCAAGAAAATCCTAATAGATTAATAGTAAGTAAAGAGACTAAATTAGCTACAAAACAGCTTCTAACAGATAAAAAGCCCAGGAACAGACCATTTCACTGGTAAATTCTAAGAATTAATACCAGTTTTTCTCAACAAAAAGAGGATGGTAAACTTTCTAACTCATTCTATGAGGCCCAAATAATTCTGATACCAAAGCCAGACAAAGACGTCAAAAGAAAAGAAAACTACAGATTAGTGGCATTATAAACATAGATGTTAAAATCCTCAGCAAAATACTAACAAACCAAATCTAGCAACATCTAAAAAGAATTGTATATTACCAAATGAGATTTATCCCAGGTTTGTAAAGTTAGTTCAATACAGGAAAATCAAGATAAACACCATTTAATAGACTAAAGCAAAAAACCCAATAGCTGTCTCAACAAACACAGAAAGTATTTAACAAAATCCAATGCACTTTTATTTTAAAAAGCACTCAGAAAACTAAAAATAGAAGGGAACTCCCTTAAACTGATAAGCAGCATTCATGAAAAACACAAAAACATTATGCTTAATGGTGAAAGACTGAAAGCTCTTCTCCAAAATTAGGAGCAAGACAAGGATGTCTTGTATTAAATATTGTTGTTGAGGTTCTAGCCAGAGCAAATAGCATGAAAAAGGAATAAAAGTCACTCAAATTGGAAAGGAAGTAAAACTATAATTATATATAATCTACATATAGAAAATCCTTATACACACACACACACACACACACACACACACACACACACACACAACTATTATAGCTAATAAGCTAGTTCAGCAAAGTTGAAGAATATAAAACTAATATTTAAAAATCAATTGTTTTTTATCTTTGTTTGTTTTGCTTATTAACCCAGTCTGGGCTTTATTTTTGTATTTTTTAGACACAGTTTAATTGAGCAAGGAATTATTTGCAAATCTAGAAGTACTGGCTTTATTGAATGTTTTAGGCACCAAGATCTTTGACATGTGAGTATTTTCATTTTGTTTTGCCTTGTTTTCCTTTTTTTTTTTTTTTGCTGTT
>NW_016107603.1:775847-871769 GCF_001604975.1 Cebus imitator
TGAAGATAGGGTTTTTTTGCTGTTGTTTTTAAAATAATTTCAACTTTTTATTAGATTAAGGGGTATACGTGCAGGTTTGTTATTTGGGTATATTGAGTGACACTGAAGTTTGGTGTATGAATGATCCCAACATCCAGTAAGCATGGAACACAATGGTAGTTTTTCATCCCTCACTCCACCTACTAGAACCCAATATCTATTCTTCCCATCTTTATATCTATGTGGACCCAAATGTTTAGTTCCCACTAAATGAGAACATTTGATATTTGGTTTTCTGTTGCTGCATTAATTTCCTTAGGATAATGGCCACCAGATGCATTCACATGGCTGCAGAGAATGTGATGTCATTCTTTTTTATGGATGCCTAGTATTCCATGGTGTTATGTACCACATTTTATTTATCCAATACCCCATTGGTGAGCACCTAGTTTTATTCCATGTCTTTGCCATCGTGAATAGTGATGTGGTTAACACACAAATGCATGTGTTTTTTTCAGAAGAAATATTTAATCTTTTTTCAGTATATACCCAAGTAATGGGATTGCTGGGTTGAACAGTAGTTCTGTTTCAAGCTCTTTGAGAAATCTTCAAACTGCTTTCCATAGAGGCTAAACCAATTTAAATTTTCACCAACAGTGTATAAGCATTCCCTTTTCTCCATAACCTTACCAGCATCTGTTATTTTTTTTACTTTTTAATAATAGCCATTCTGATGAGTGTGAGATGATATCTCATTGTGGTTCTGAAAAATCAGTTGTTCTTATACATTTGCAAAGAACAATGTAAATATGAAATTAAGAAAACAATTACCTTTACAATAGTATCAAAAAGATACTTAGGAAGCAATTTAATCAAAAAGGTTTTAGACTTGTATGCTGAAAACTGCAAAACATTGTTGAAAGAAATTAAAGAACAGTTAAATAAGTAGAAAGACATCCTGTGTTCATGGATTGATTAACTTAATATAGTTCAGATGGTAATATTCACCAATTGATCAATATATTCAGTATAATTACTATAAAATTCCAAATCCCTTTTTTTCCAGAAATGGTCAAGCTGATCCTAAAATTCACATGGAAATGCAAGGTATCCAGAATGGCCAAAACAGCCTTCAGAAAGAAAAACAGACTTGGAGGACTCATATTTTCTGACTTCGAGCTTTACTACAAGTTGATCTTAATCAAAATATTGTGGTACTGGCGTAAAGATAGACATGTAGCTCAATGGAATAGAACTGAGAGTCCATGTTTCTAGGGTCAACTGATTTTCAGTAAGTTTGCCAAGACCATTCAAGGGGGTAAAGAACAGTCTTTTCTATTTATGATGCTTTAACAATTGAATATTTACCTGTAAAAGAATGAAGTTTGACCTCTACCACATATGATGCATAAAAATTAACTCAAAGACTTAAATGTAAAAGATAAAACTGTAAAACTTTTTATAATAGATCACAGGTGTCAATATTCTTGACCTTGAGCATTGGAAGATTTGAAGTCACCCCTTCCCTTTTCTCCAGGTGTCAAGGGACCAGCTCCCACAAGCAGCTGCTCATGACCTGTCCCTTGACTCATCCCTTTTACCCCTGCTTCCTCAGCACCCTGTTTGGGCCACTGTGTAAGGCCACAAACATACCCTAAGTGTTATCCAGTGTAAACAGGATAGTTTTCAAAAGCAGCGCTTATCAAGCTACCTGTGGTGAAGGAAACTTTTTTTTTTTTTTTCAGTTTTCACAAAACAGTGCTTTTGTAAAGTGTGATAAAAGTGAATAACTGGAAAATAAAGGGAAAAAAGACACAAAATACAAGCCCAAATGTTTCTAGTCACACAGCGAGCACATCAAAATCATGATATCTGAAGAAAAAGTAGATAAACTGGACTTCACCAAACTGAAAAATGCTTTTCCTTCCAAAGACAGTATTAAGAAAGTGAAAAATAAATCACAAAATGGGGGAAAATATATCTAGATCATGTATCTACTAAGGGTCTATTATTGAGAACATATGAAAACCTCTTATAATTCAACAGTAAAAAACCAAATGGCCCAATTTAAATATTAACAAATATTAGAATAGACAGTCCTCCAAATAAGATACCAAAATAGCAATAATCACATGAAGATGCTCAATATTATAAGTCTTTAGAGAAACACATATTCAAATCACTTTATACCCACTAGAATCACTATAATAAAAAAGATACAAAATAAGTCTTGGCAAGGGTGTGAGAAATTTTTAACACTCATACCTTTTTGGTGGAATATCAAATGGTATAGTTGCTGTGAATACAGTTTGGCAGCTCTTCAAAAAGTTAATCATGTAGTTACCATATGGCCAAGGAATTCCACTTCCAGGTATATTTCTAAGAGAACTGAAAATATATGTTCATACAAAAACTTTTGTTTAAATGTCCATAGCAGTGGGAAAAAATCCAAATGTCTATTAACTGGGAAGTAGATAAACAAAATGTGGTATGTCAACACAATGGAGTATTACTCTGCAATAAAATGTGATTATGTACAACGTGAATGAAGCTTGAAAATATAGTGCAAAGTGAAAGAAACAAGAGACAAAGGCCATATATTGTTTCAATTGATATGAAATATCCAGAATAGGCAAATCCACAGAGAAAGAAAGTATACTAGTGGTTGCCAGGAGATGAAGTAGGGAGGTAGAATTGGAAGTGACTGCTAACAGGTGATGAGGTCTCTTTTGATGTGGGAGTAGGGGACAGAAATAGAAAAATAGGCCGGGCGCGGTGGCTCAAGCCTGTAATCCCAGCACTTTGGGAGGCCGAGGCGGGTGGATCACAAGGTCAAGAGGTCGAGACCATCCTGGTCAACATGGTGAAACCCTGTCTACTAAAACTACAAAAAAGTAGCTGGGCATGGTGGCGCGTGCCTGTAATCCCAGCTACTCAGGAGGCTGAGGCAGGAGAATTGCCTGACCCAGGAGGCGGAGGTTGCGGTGAGCCGAGATCGTGCCATTGCACTCCAGCCTGGGTAACAAGAGCGAAACTCCGTCTCAAAAAAAAAAAAAAAAAGAAATAGAAAAATAGAATTAAATGGTGATGGTTGCACACCATTGTGAATTACTGAAAGTCACTGAATCATATACTTTAAAAGTGTGAGTTTATGGTATGTGAATAAAGTCTCAATGGAAATTATGTAATACATAACCTGAATAATCCTGTATTTATTTAATAAATTGGACTTGTAGTTGAAAATTTTCAAAAAAGAAAAATCTATCTACATACAGCTTCTCTAGTGAATTCTATTAAGTATTTAAAGAAGAAGTAATATTATCAATTCAACACAAGTTCTTGCAAAACACTGAAGCAGAGGGAAAATTTCTCATTTTATGGTTTGTAATTACTGTGATACTAAAACTAGACAAAGACTTCACACACAAAAAAAACCCTAACAAACAAAAAAACTATGGACTTATATCCCTCATACACATGGGGTAAAATTTTTAAACAAAATTTTGGCAAAATGAACCCTACAATAAATGTGTAAGACAAACCCTGACCAAGAAAAACAATGTCCAAATAGAATTTTCCCCAGCAATACAAACTGTACTCAACATTAAATACACCAACATAATAGAATGGAAAACCATATGACCATTTGAATAGATAAATAAAAAGTGTTTGACAAAATTTAACATCCTTTGTTGATTAATAAAACAACTATCAGCTATTAGTGAAATGCCTGATACTGAGTCTGGGAAGGAAAAATACAAGATACATTTGGAATCATTCTGTGTTGGCGTCTTCCTGCTGTATGGCCAAGCATCACTTAATGATGGGGATACATTCTGAGAAATGCATCTTCAGGCGATTTCATTATAGCGCAAATGTTACACAGTATATGTATATAAACTTTGTATATGTACACAAACTACACATATATGGTATAGCCTATTGCTCCTAGACTACATACCTGTACAGCATATTACTGTATTGAATACTGTAAGCAATCATAACACAATGGTATATATTTACATATCTAAACAGAAAAGGTATGGTTAAAAAAAAGGCATAAGAATTAAAAAATATTAACAGTACACCTGTATAGGACACTTACCATGAATGGAGCCTGCATGACTGGAGGTTGCTCTGGGTAAGTCAGTAAATGAGTGGTGAGTGAATATGAAGAACTAGGACATTACTGTCTACTACTGTAGATTTTATAAACAGTGGACACTTAGGTTAACTAAATTTATAAAACAGTTTTTTCTTCAATAATAAATATACCTTAGTTTCCTGTAACTTTCTTGATTTATATTTTAATTTTTAAAAAAACTTTTTGGCTTTTTTAATCCCAGCAATTTGGGAAGCTGAGACATGCAGATCACGAGGTCAGAAGATCAAGATCATCCTGGCTAACACGGTGAAACTAAAGTACACCTGTCTCTACTAAAAGTACAAAAATTAGCCGGGCTTTGTGGCACGTGCCTGTAGTCCCAGCTACTCAGGAGGCCAAGGCAGGAGAATTGCTTGAATCTGGGAGGTGGTGGTTGCAATGAGGTGAGATTGCATCACTGCACTCCAGCCCAGGTGAGAGAGCCAGACTCTGCCTCAAATTAAAAAAAAAAAAAAAAATCTTTTTGACTCTCGTAATAACATTAAGGTTAAAACACACATTGGGCAGCTGTCCAAAATATTTCCTTTTTTTATATCCTTAAGACTAAGGATATAAAAAATAAATTTTTTAAAATTTTAATATCTACTTTTGATGTTTTTCTCTGTTCAAATTTTTTGTTAAAAATTAAGACACAGATACACACATTAGCATAGTCCTATACAGGGTCAGGATTATCAACATCTCTGTCTTTCACCTTCACATCTTATCCCACTAGAAGTTCATCAGGGGCAATAACGCACATGGAGCTGTCATCTATAATAACAATGACTTCTTCTGGAAGAAGACCTCCCTGAGGCTGTTTTACAGTTAACATTAAAATATATAAATAGAAGTAATGCACTCTAAAATAATTATAACCAGTATAATACAGCAAATACATATACTAGTAACATAGTCATTTATTATCAAGTATTATGTTCTGTACCTAATTATATGTACTAGACTTCTATGAGATTGGAAGCACAGGTTTGTTTACACCCATGTAGCCACAAACACAAATGTTGCTTTACAACTTTACATTTACTACAATGTCACTAGGTGATAGGAATTTTTTAGTTCCGTTATAATCTTATGGGACCATTGCCAAATATCCAGTTCATTCTTTACCCAAACTTCCTTATGTGGTACATGACTGGAATTCAGGACTATAATTCAATCTCCACCTTTCTGCAGCATTCTTCCTAAAACACATATGTTCTAGTCTCTTATCTTTAATTCATAAAGCTAAGTGACTCCCCATTGCCTGAAGTAAAAAGCCTAAATTCTATGCATAGCCTACTAAGTACTTCATTTTACCTCGATCTTTTTTGTAGAGATGGTCTGGCTATGTTGCCCAGGCTGGTCTCCAATTCTTGGGCTCAAGCCATCCACTGGCCTTAGCCTCCCAAAGTGCTGGAATTACAGGTGCAAGCCACCCAACCTAGCCAAAAATCACTTTTGCAAACTTACTCAAGTTATAGTGCTAACAAATATATTACCTGTGTGTGAGCAATGTTGTTTGAAGCAAAATCAACAAGAATGTAACATCCTATTCTTGACTAAAGAATGTAAGACGAGTCATTTCATCTAAAGAAGTAGGCTGGATTTACAACTCAGGTGCAGAACTTCATATAGCGAGTTTGAGGACACAAGGTTTTACATTTTTTTTAACTTGTAGTTTCCAGGGAAACAGAACCTTCAGTCAGCTGGGAGTCAAGATCGTATTGTTCCTAACAGAACCCTAAACAGTGTGCTTTTTCGCCCCCCATTTATTTATTTTATTGCATTTTAGGTTTTGGGGTACATATGAAGAACATGCAAGATTGTTGCATAGGTACACACGTGGCAGTGTGATTTGCTGCCTTCCTCCCCATCACCTGCATCTGGCATCTCTCCCCCTGCTATCCCTCCCCAGCACCCCACCCCCCACCTAAACAGTGCTCTTAATGGAAGTGTTCCTAATGTAACATGGTGAAGACATATCACCCTTCTCCTTTTGAGTGTTTGCTGCTGTCTTAACAGTAACTTCCACAGCCCTACTTCCTTCCTTCCCACTCCTAGATAAAGATCTGTGATACCCAGCTCAAAAGCTGATTCTAGCTACTCCTATCCCTTTCTTAGACTCATTCAGCAAAAGCCAGTACTCTACTATAGACCCTGTTTTCTCTTACTGAGAGCTCCAGGATTTCCCATGATACAGTTTGCTCTTCTGCAAACTTGACTTTAATGAGTTTTTTGACCCAAGACGCTTAGCTGTCATTGCGTTTGCAAATATGCATTAAAGAGCTTGGGATAGAGAGATAAATGTATTCATAAATTGCAAACGTATTCATGTTGCCAAACAGCAACAAACTATATGTGAACACTACGGTCCTACATACGAAATCTAATAAACCTAAATAATCTGCTGCAAATCCCTCTCTGAAAGACGGAGAGCGGGGAAACAAAGTAGCGGTAAACTGATGACCCAGAAACTGCGATCTTCCAAGCCAGAAGAGCGCACTGCCGCACAGAACTCTAATCTACCTCCTCCCTTCTCATTTCAGGCGCGCTAGAGGCATCGCGCATGCGCAACCCCGCTGGCCGTGCCGCGGTTCCTTCCTGCGCCTCTATCTGCATCCGGGTCTGTGGGATTTGCGCTCCACTGGCCGGCCGGGGTCGCTCAAGGGTGGCTGGGTGTTGGCAGTTCCCTCTGTTTCAGCGTCGGAGGAGTCGGTGGGTCAGCCGGTAAGTTTTGCGGGGAGGCAGCCCAAGAAGGGAACTGGGGCGGGGGACCCGGCAGCGACTTCGCCCTGTGCGGGCTTTGTGCCGAGACGGGACGCCGGGCCGGGGCGGAATGGGGTCTCAGGAGCCTCGAAGCTGGGGGCGCGTGGGGTCCCTGGCCCTGCCCCTCGCGGACCTGTTTGTCCCCTCCGGATTTGGGCCTCCAGGAGGAGGCGTCCCTGTGCTCTCCTCTCTCGGGGCTTTCTCCTGACACCTCTCCCTACACTTCTAACAGTCATCCTC
Organism: Cebus imitator; assembly: GCF_001604975.1. Taxonomy (NCBI): domain Eukaryota; kingdom Metazoa; phylum Chordata; class Mammalia; order Primates; family Cebidae; genus Cebus; species Cebus imitator. Next base: position 782,977 of record NW_016107603.1, read on the forward strand.
ATTTGCATTGGCTACGGTTTGCCGAGTGAGGGCTGAGGGGGGGTCTGCAGTCCCCGCCTCCTGGGCAGGAATCGCAGCCTTCTCTGCTGCCTGTCGTCCCTTCTCGGGTCGTTCCCACACGCGAGGCCAGGCCACCCTTACCCTGTCAGGTCAGGTCAGGTGGAGTAGGGAAAAGCTCGGAGCAGAGGATCTGCAAGTGCAGATTCTGGTGCTGGCCCCGCCGTTAACTAGCTGTGTAACTTCAGGGGTGTAGATGTCGCCATCCAGCTTTGAAGTTTTGCGATTTATATTCAGCAGCTCATTTTCCTAGCGATGCACATCCAAAATGAATCAGCACCTGAGGGAAGACGAGAGGAGGGTGGTGCTCTGCTGTTTTTTGATGCTGAATTGTCGTGATGCCAGGGAATTGCGTAAGACCTCAGTAGTTTGGATCTCTGAGGATTCGCAAAACCTGGAAAAGTCAAATCTTAAAATCCTAAATAAATGTGGTGGAGAAATCGTTTTTTCCTCTAAGTGAGGGGATTCAGTTGGGATTTTTGGAGGTTAACTCTGCACCCTCCAGAGAGTTTAAGAAAACAAAAAGTTGCCTGTACCTTGGTCTGAGAGACTTGCTTGAACTTCGTTTCAGTGAGGTGTGTAGTGTTCTTAACAAATTTCACCCTGATGACGAGTATCTCCTGTGATAATTTGTAAAAGCGGAGATTCTTTAGACTTCATTTCAGATCTTTTGAGTCACTGTCTCTAGGGAGAGGGACCTGAGAATCTGTATTTTTAACCAGCATCCTAAGTGATTCTAAACCGATAATACAACTTTGGCATATGGGTCTTTGAGTCAGATACACTTAGTTTTAAAGCCAACTCCCCGGGCCACATTTTAACGTCAGCAATAAACTTCTCAAAGTTACAATTTTCTGTATCTGAAGAATAAGGATAATGATTTCAACCTCAGAGACAATTAAGTGATTCTAAGCCCTTTGACAATGGAGTTCTTAATCATTTTTGTGTCTACAGAAACTAGTATAGTGTTTAGTATGTAATAGGTCTTCAAGTGTGTGTTGAACTGAGAAAAATAGCATAACCAGGACACAGAAGACATTGGAATGCTCTAATGCTTCTCATCCTCCTTACCTTGTTTTTTCATTTTATTAACAAATCAGTTTGCCATATATTCTTGTTAGAAGTAAATACATCATTTGATGGTCTTTACAGCCAATAACTGTTTCTGCTTATTTGGTTTAACTCTAACATTGTTTTTGACATTAGATTATGGATATATTTAAATGGAGGCTGAGTCCATTTGTTGGACTGAATTTATGACTATGTAATTTATTTTCTGTAAATAAATAGTTGTTACCGGGCCAGAATTCTAGATCATGGTGATCATAATTTTTTGTTGTTGTGTCAGAATTCTAAACTGTTGTCTTCTTAAAGACATTTAGATTCCATACATTCATTATAAGAAGACCTTTTACTCCCATTAATTTAGAAAATTTGACTTATTACTCTGTAAAGTATGTGGTTACAAAACCCTTTTACTCCCATTAATTTAGAAAATTTGACTTATTACTCTGTAAAGTATGCGGTTACAAAACTCAGGAATGCTGAAACAATACTATAAAAGGCTTGGTATTGGTAACCGATTCATTTAAATATAAAACTAAGAATTAAAATCTAAGAATGATGGGAATTGTTGTTATAGAATGTAGTGTGTAAGTGTTACAAGGGGATGTTTATACACTATGGGTGATAATATAAATTATTTCAACTTTATAGAAAAGTGTATGGAGATTTCTCGAAGAACTAAAAATAGAACTGCTATTTGATCAGACAATCTCACTACTGGGTATCTACCCAAAGAAAATAATTAATTATATCAAAAATATACCTACAGTCATTTTTATCGCAGGACTATTCACAGTGAGGGAGTAGAATGGAGGCAGGGAACTTAAGGCTAATTTGTGTTGCTTCCTAAAGCCGAATCAAATCCCATTTCCCCATGCCCAGGTAGCAAAGGATCAAAGGCTACTCTCCCTACAATACGCTGCCTTCCACCACCTCTCAGATGGAAGGGGAAAGTGCCTTGGATTGGAAGAGGACTACTTTGCTCAGCCCCACCTAATGATATGTAGGTTTTTAATTTTGAAGGTTTTTGCCAAATTGCCATACAGAGAGACTACAATACCAAAATCCACAGATGCTTAAGTCCCTCATCTTAAATGGCATAGTATTTAAAATAAATGCTGAGTATTCAAAAGAAAGACAAAGATGCAAACATCTTTTTCCCTGAATATCTTCAGTCCTTGGTTGCTTGAATCCTTGAATATGGAACCCACAGAAGGCTGACTAAAATGATCTAGCCCACTGCCTGAAACTCAGGGTCTGCTCAAAAGAGAACAGCTATTATTACTATTTTTAAAATTCAGATTGTATGTGTGCATGTCCTTCTTAAGTAATGTACTTTTTAAAATCAACAGTATATTATGCTTCTGTTTCAGTGCTCTATTATTTTAAATTATTAAATTTAAATTTATCTTTATTTATTATGTAAAGTGTTCTATAATGGACTTTTCTCAGGTTTGAAATTCTTGTTCTGGAAGCTGTGCATCACCATAATGAGGCTTGTAATTCTTGATAACTATGACTTGGCTAGTGAATGGGCAGCCAAATACATCTGTAATCGCATCATTCAGTTCAAACCTGGACAGGACAGATATTTTACACTGGGTTTACCAACAGGTAATAAACTTCTTTTTCCATTTTAGATTCTAACATCATCTAAATTTAATTTTGATTGAATTGTCGGTTTTCTCTATGCAACTTACTTTTCCCATTCATTTATTGCCATATCACTAATTGAACATCATAGTATAAAAAGCCATTAAAATGCATATATATAAAATCTGTCTAAAATTTGTTACTAGTTCTTGTGTCAAAATTCAGTCTTACCTGTCACTCCAAAATGCAATAGTAAATATTGTAACTTAAGTGATATTCATATTTTTTATACATTTTCTAGTAGTCCTTTGTTTTGGGGAGCCTTGCTTTTACCGTTCATACCAGTTTTTAGGTGATTGGCTTTCTTATTAATCATTAAGTGATACCTAAGGTATGTACTGTTGCCTCTTAACTTCACCTGCTTTATAAATTCTTACTGATATAGAAATTGTAAATTATAAATTATGTAATGTTTATTAGCTTTTATTCTTTAGTTCTATTATAGATGTGTTACAAGTGAAAAGTATGTCATCATCACAGTTTAAGGAGAAGCATTAATTACATATTTTAGTGAATTCAGTTTTCCATTAAAGATTCTCTTAAAAAATGACCAGGTGGTGTCATTTGATCTATGGCACTTTATTTGATATTATTGACCCATGATTTCCACAAAGAATATTAGACCTAGAACTAAAATTGCTCCTTATTGACTGCAAGGCATTTGTTCTATACCCCTGAGCCTTGGTTTTTTTACCTTTAAGAAGGATAAAGATAATAACTTAAGATGCTAAGATAGTGTATGTGTATACTGTATATACTCTATAAATTTATAGTTCCTATAAGTGTATTTTATTTAAAGACTATTTTCTCCTACTTCTCCCTTCATACATGCTGATTACATAAAAACTACAATTGTAATTTTTTTTCACTTGAGTAATATCCATGAATGGTACTCTTCAAGTTGATTTTTTTGTTTTGCTTTTTCTCTTTTGGTCCAGGGCAGTAGATCTTGGTGAGAATGGCAAAAGGGGATTTTTTTTTTCCACTGGACACACCAGTACTACACCCTCAGCACCCTCAGTTCTGATATGTGAGCCCTTGTGGTTGAACGTGATTTCTGTATTGTTTGCACACTGTTACCCTTCATTAAACTCAGCCTACTTCTATTAATGACATTGTGCTAATTAAGATGCAGAAAAAACTAATTTGAGTTGAGGACAGAAAGACTTAGAGAGTCTTAAATGTCAGCAGTGCTCAACATGTTTTTGTGTATTTAGATCTACAACTTTTGCTTTATTTTGGGTAGTATAACTGCTAGTAATATTAACCTGCCAGGCGAGTATCTCTGGAAAGCTTTGTTGACATTTGGCATTACTCTCCTTCATTGACCACTGACAAGGTTAATTATGTCCTCTTCCCCTCTTCCCCCACTGCTTTGAGACTTGAACATGCAAATTGCTAGTATCAGGATGTAATGTAATTATCTCCCTACCAAGCATAATTTCTGGACAATATCTGTTCAACTTTGTATTTGCTCACATGATCTTAATGAGTGTGAACATTTTAAGGCCTCCATGCTGTGGGCCTGATCTGCTTCCCAAAACTTATTCCCACCATTCCCCTACACAGAACTGGGCTAGGCAGTTTTGACTGCTTCCATTTCAAGAATAGGCCTGAACTTGCTGACTGCTGTGCTTTGCTTTCACTCATGTTCCTAGCATGTTATTTAATGGAATCTATAGAGCTCTGGCACTAGACCTATCTCAGTTTGAATCCCTGGTTTCACAGCCATGTGATATTTGGCAAATTTCTTAATCTTTTGACCCAGCTATTCTATCTCAAAATTGGAAAGATAATGCTAATTTCTCAAGTTTGTGAGCTTTACATGAGGCAATATATAAAAACACCAGCACAGCATCTAGCCACATGGTAGACAGATGTCATCATTGAACCTCCTGCTCCATCTTTTCTCTGCTCTGAGTTACAGTTCCCTCTTTATGGAAATTGTATCCCTTCATCAAGACTGAATTGAAATGCCATTTTCTTTCATTGCTCTTCTAACTAGCAAGACTATAGACTTTTTTCTTTGATGTACTGTAATACTCAAACTTACTTTAAATTATTTAGAATGTTTTTCCTTGTGTCATGGTTATTTTGTACTTGCTTATCCCTATATTGTGAGTTCTTACAGGAAAGAAGTCTTAATCTTTGTTTCATATAAATCATAGTAGGTACTTACTAAATTGTGTTAGTAAATGACCATTACTTACAAAGCAAATATTAAAATGAAGTTTCTTTAACCAGTTTTTTTCTTCAATCTTTTTTTAGCCACATTGATTACAAAATAGAAAATGAATGTTTTTGTCACCTCTGTTGTGATAGCTCACCTTTTTACTCATATATCCTTCAATTGAGAGACTCCTATAACTCATCTCTTGACACTAAAAGAGATTCATTTATATTTCTAGAAAGGAAGAGGGAAAGCATATTTATCCATCTTTTAGACAAGTTTCATGTTAGTGGGCTATAGCTCATTGAGAAAGAATGGTAAAATTTGACTACATAATTTTTAAATTAATAATTGCAATTTAAAACAACATATGTACTTAGCTTTTAGAAAATCTTTAATTCTTCTGTGAACCAATGTGGTATGTATTTATAGCCTTTTCTATTATTCTGTCGTCTCAAATGAGAGGCAATCTTTTTACTATTTTTGAATTTCCTTTGTATTTGTCAAAGACTTTAGTTTAATCAGATTTCTGTATGATATTGAATTGGAATTTTTTTGTGCAGCCTTTTGTTTTGCACTGTTTTGTTTTGTGATGGTGGGTTAACTAGGAATCAGTACTTCAAGTAGGATTGGGAGGGCCAGATAACTTGTTATAAGAATGCAGTCAATCTAGCCTTTCAGTTTGAAGTTAAAATGAAAAAAATAAAAGGTAACAAATTTAGAAAACAAAGATGAAGGCCATCCTCAAGTGGCTAAATTTATTTTGGCATATCATGAAGCATCATCTTTTTACATATCAACTATAACTTTATAAAACATGTAAAAAGAATTACATTATAAAACAATAGAATCAAGAGCTCAGATGAAATATCACAAGCCAAGATCCTCCTTCCTTTAAGTTCTCTCTATCTTAAACAAAATCACTTTTTTCTCACCTTACACATTTTAGCTGATACATGCTGAAGGTATCAAAAGATGAGAAACAGGGGCTCCGGTTAAAGAGCTGTAAGGCTAAAGTCCCTCACTCAATCTTTGCTACTTTCAGATTCTATTTTGAAAGTAGTGGCAATATTTAAATTTAGCTCTGGTTTCCCTTTTGATTTCAGTAAGTGGTCAACACTTGACCTATTTATATATCATTTGTGCAAGAACTCAAGATTTTTTTCAAAAAGGTAGATTTTTAAAAATTCAAACATATACTCTAAAAGTTTTTAATCTTAGAATTTGTAATACTAATTCCCAATACCCAACAACTCAAGGATAATTTTCCAAGCTTTACTTTTTATTTACGGATTTCCAGCTTTATTCAGCAAATTTTAGTTTACCAAAATTTCAAAGTACTTGTTAATTGATTATGTATTTAAGTGAATAATTGCCTAATTAGAAATACAGAATATTAAGTAAGAAAAGGATAGGTAAAGTTAATAAAAAGTTTTTTTAATGGATTATTAAGTCATGTTAGAAAATGGAATTTTTATGTCTTTTAGGGAGTACACCTTTAGGATGCTATAAAAAACTAATAGAGTTTCATAAGAATGGACACCTTTCTTTTAAATATGTGAAGACCTTTAATATGGATGAATATGTAGGTAAGCTGTACTTAAATACATTGAATATATTATTTGGATATGTTATATTTTGAATAAAATGAATGTAGTTTTAAACTATTAGTATATTTGAATTTATGTTTTGAATATAATATTAATGTATGAATATATTTCTAGAATGTAATATAATGCCTTGAGATGAGGTTGGTAGTTTATATAAAAACCTGTATTTTTGTGATAGCAGCACAGAATAGTAGAAGGAATGAAGGACTAGAAATCAGAAGATCTGCATTCATCCTGGGCTCTGCCACTCAACAGTGATGTAACTTTAAGCCAGTCTACTCACATTTCTCATTCTCTTTCTTCTCAAGGCAGCGTTAAAACCAGTGTTGTCGGGATCAACTAAGAAATGTATATGTAAAAGTAATTGGTTAAGTATTTTTTCAAATAAAAAGCTATACTGGTAGCCCTGAAGCGTTTATAATTTATTGTCAACTTGCCTACCTGAAATCTATGATGCATAGAAACTGTCAAAATTTAAATATAGAAATACATATTTAATGGTAGCATAAATGGTAGCCAAAGAACTGCTGTGATCCCACATAATCTGCACACATATAGGATGAATAGAGGAGGAACATGGCTGTCATTTCACTTGAATGTCTAATTTATTTTGGGCTTAACACATAAGTCAGTTTCATTGGTTAAAATTTTGTGTGTTTGAGAAGTGGAGTATAGTGATTAAATGCACATGAACTATATGTGTTTGAATCCTAACTCCTTTGTAAACTATGGGACTTTTGGGAAAGATCTCTGTATTTCAATTGTTCACCTATAAAATGAGATAACAGTATTTCATAAGATGTTTTATGAATTATTGCATACATTTAAGGTGATTAATACTGGGTATATAATCATATATTCCACACAAAAAGGCTTTTAAATTGAATATGGCATAGAGAAGTTAGAGATAGTAAATAGTGTTTATAACTTAAACAGAAAAAAAAAACTTTAGATTTATTTCTAGGAATTCTTATATTTTTAATAACTTCATCTTTAGGTCTTCCGAGAAATCATCCTGAAAGCTACCATTCTTATATGTGGAATAATTTTTTTAAGCATATTGATATAGATCCTAATAATGCACATATCCTTGATGGGAATGCTGCAGATTTACAAGCAGAATGTGATGCCTTTGAAAAGAAAATAAAGGAAGCTGGAGGAATAGATCTTTTTGTTGGCGGTATGTAAAACCCTTTTGTCATTAATTGTGAGTGATTGAATTAGGGATTTTTAAACTTAAACAAGAAATCTTCCCATTGTGTAATGTAAAGAGCACTTGTGGCTGTCTGTAATACCCATTTATTCTGCTATTGATTCCTATTTTACTTCATCTTCTTTAAAAAAAAATCTTAAAAATTGCCATCTTAATCTTCAGATTGACAGCTGGAATTGTATACATTATGCTTTGAGAGGTAGATACCAATCCCCATTAAACTTTTACAATTACCACTTTAAACAGTTTACCACATTTCAAAATGAGTAATCTGTTTCTTTACCTAAAGGATAGCTTCTTTTTAGTATTTTTTTAAAACTCCAGCCAGCCTATTTATCAAATTACAGAGTTTAATCTGCATGAGGAACAGGTGGATTTTATCAGATCCCTTTAATTGTTTCGTCTTACTGAGTAATCAGTTAAGAATGATGTAAAACTGTTTAGTTATCAGCCTTAAGTTAATAGGAGTTAAGCTGTATAACTGTCATAATAAATTCCAAAATGAATGTTTAATTTATGGAATTCCACTTGTAATTTATATATGTGTGTGAGTATACATAATCTACAGTTAAAAATAGGAAGTTTTTTCTTTTGCAATGGCAACATGGTTTTCTATTATCAGTACAAACTATCACAGACAGCTAGCTTATGCTGTCAGAATAGTGTAACATCAACTAAACTAAAATCAAAATTGTTTTTTGCCAGATTCTTTAATATTCAGCTAAAAATACTAATATTGTAAATTATCTGTATATAACCTATAATAAATTTAATAGAACACTGGTCAAAATTACATGAATTCCATCTTCAATAGAGCTGTACCAAAGTTAATTTATTCTTGAAGTGGCCAAGTATGGTTGAGATAGTTGATTATCTTTGGGGAAAGTTGGGTTTTAAAGTCAGAAGTAAGATTGTATCCTGTTTTAGCCACTTAGTATCTGTATGACCTTGGAAAGTTTATTGAAGTTCAGTATAAGTACATCATTTGTATAAGAGGATTAATATTATGCTTTCCAAAATTTGTGAGAATTAATCATGTTGTAACATGTATAAAATGCCTTACACAGTGCTTGGAATGTAGTTGGTAATCCGTAAGTGCTACTTCAGTCTTCTCTTTCTCTCTCAACTATAAATGCTGAAATAATTGTCCCTTAAAATTATTGAATTCCTTGGGATTTTTAACGAATTACCTCTAAGGACATCCAGTGAGATTGAAATCTTCTCTTTGAGATAGTTTTTACTTCTACCTAGCAGAGCCAATATCATTTACTTTCTTGATAGAATGATTATTTTGTTGGAGCAAGACACCAAGTTTGACTAATTCTTTTCAAATTAGAAGGTTACCTGTTTTAAATAAACTTCACTAATATTGCTTCAGTAATCCTAGAGAACATTTGTACACTCCTGCTCTATACATATGGCTGAATTTTGAGATAATTACCATTTGTACCTTCTAATATGCAGGCTAAGACAATAGATGTTTAGATGTTTAAGAGTGTCTGCGGACTGCACAGACCATCTATCTTTAGATTTTCTAACTCCACACAAAAATCTAGTAGAATTTCTGGAATACAACCCACTTGAACTGCTTATATCAAAAAATGTTTCCACACATTTACTGTAAGGCAAAAAAGAATTTGCAATAATCCCTTTACATAATAATGCACAGTTATTAAAATGAATTCAGGGTTTTTATGTTCTGATATGGAAAGACTATATTCAAAAAAAAAAAAAAAAAGGCTCTTAGTTGTTGGAGGCTCATTATTAAAAGTGGCTGCTTGAAAAATATCTTCATTTGTGAACTTTCTCCCCCCCCATTAAATTATTGACCTTATATAAGTATGCATGTGACAAATCCCTTGTAGACTCAAAGACAGGAAACATATTTTATTATGGGGAACAAGACTGATAAGAACACTTGATTTTGTTCCTTTGCCTGCCTTCCAGAAAGTGTTCAGTGCATAAAATATTTATGGCTATAACTCTTATCTAAGATGCCTGGCAAAACTTTCCTCTTTTCTTATAACTCTAAGTCATTTTGTACTTCTTTTTAGTTAATTGGTTTTTTTTGGAGGGGGTGGGTTATGTGTAAACCACCTCAGTTTTCCTTTTGAAATAGATGTTGCATAAATTATAATTATTTATGTTTGTCACTGACACCACTAAAAAGAATTTGACTTGGTTTTTTAACCAGTTTGTCTTAAGCTTCCTGTAGTTGTCTCCCCACTCCCCCCACTTCCCAAATACATTTAAAAGAGTTTCTATGCCTCTTTGCTTAACATCTTCACTGTAGTCATGTGAGATCCAATGCCTGACAGTTTATATATACCATCTAAAGGACATAATTGTGCATAGAGAAAGAAGGATTATTGTATTTTCTTTGAACTTTTCCTTATTTGGGATGCCCTAATATTGGATGTGTATTCATGAAAGAATCTTATTTGTTGATCTAGGTTTTTATCATCATTGGATTTTTAGATGAGGTTTGGCATCTGGGTCTTACCACTACCCTTCTTTTGTTCCAGGGTTTGGTTAATAAAAACTCTAAGAACTGTGCCAAATGGGATCAAAATATCAGCTTTATTAAAGGTAAAGTTGAAATAGAGATTGCAGTTTGGGCTTGAAGCCAGAATGGGGTTTTTCACTCCTCCCCTTTGAATTGGAAACAGTAGAATGAGAAGAGCTCAAAAATGTTAATCTGCCATTGCACATTCCAGGGAATTAGAGCAGAGTTCCCTTTCCTTGGTAGAGGGAAAGAAAAAGGAGGAAATATATACTCAAATGTTCTCATTCTTCCTCTAATGGCAAACGTGTTGAGAAAAAGGGTCAAGGTGTATCATGTATTTCCTGACTTAACCCTGGCAATAAGATATACAAACATGGATTTTTAAAAATGAAATCTAGGACTGGTGCAGTGGCTCATGCCTGTAATCCCAGTTGTTTGGGAGGCTGAGGCAGGTCAGTCATTTGAGGTCAGCAGTTTCAAACCAGCCTGACTAACACGGAAAAACCCCATCTCTACTAAAAAGAAAAGAATTAGCCAGGCATGGTGGCGCATGCCTGTAATCCCAGCTACTCTGGAGGCTGAGGCAGGAGAATCGCTTGAACCCCAGAGGCGCAGGTTGCAGTGAGCCAAGATCATGCCATTGCACTCTAGCCTGGGCAACAAGAGCAAAACTCCATCTCAAAAATAATGATAATAAAACCTAGCTTTACAATAAAATCTAAATATATTAACTTTTGAAATATCTTAAAGTAATAGTGTTTTGGGTTTTTCTTTTGGTGGTGGTGTTGAGATGGAGTCTCACTCTGTTACCCATGCTGGAGTACAGTGGCTTGATCTTGGCTCACTGCAACCTGTGCCTCCCAGGTTCAAGCAATCCTGTCTCAGCCTCCCGAGTAGCTGGGAATACAGGCACCTGCCACCTTGCCCAGCATGGAGACAGGGTTTTGCCATGTTGGCCAGACTGGTCTCAAACTCCTGACCTCTGGTGATCCACCTGCCTTGGCCTCCCAAAGTGCTAGGATTACAGGCATGAGTCCCTAGGCCTGGCCTGGGTAACAGCATTTTTTAAAAGGAAAAATAAAAGAAGACAGTGGGGAAAACTAACATTTTGATTTGGTTGCATGCTTGGATTCTTTGATTTCCTAGAAAAAGGAAATAACTAATGGGACCAAAAGTAAATTAACTGGAATGATTCTAGGGTAACTCACAAACTGAAGGTAAAGTTAAAACAACCAAGTCTTTGGAAAAACAAGAACCAGAGAACCTCAGATCTCAGAAGTAGAAACTCATCATCAGTCTTCTCTCTGCATTACTGTCATCCAGTGTTTCAATTCTCCATGCCTTCTTCCTTACTGTATCCCTGGTCAAGATTCAGATCCAGACAGAGATTCTGATTGGCTCAGTCTCAGACAAGTGCTTATCTCTAGACCAGTCACTCTACTTAAGAGGGATATGAGAAATTATAATTGTTCCAGCCCCTGTGGTGAGGTGAGAAAGGCAGAAGAGAACAAGGTGGGAGATGGAAGAAACTACACTGAGCTGACCAAAGAATAGCAACCATACATTCATTTATTCAGCCATTATTTAATAAGTGCTTCCTACCTGTCACTTGTTGTTCTAAATGGTAAGAATATAGTAATGAAGATAAAGCCCTTACTTTCATGAAGAGTACGTGTACATTCTATGCTTAGAGCTATAGGAACACAGGAATGACGCTTACTACAGACAATGAGTTTTAGAAATGTTTCAGAGATGCTAATATCTTAATTTAGACTTAAAGTCTGAATATGAATTAGCCACATCTTAAAAATTTTATATCAGGAACCTCAATTTTTGACAGTTATTCACAGCCAACAAGCAAATATCTTGACCCTCCTCCATTATTAATCTTTGCCTATAATTTCAATTTAGCTTAGCTGTATACTTCTGTAAGGCTCACATCACCAGTGAGGTCACCTGTAGTAGATCTTAGTAGACTTCATATTTTTTCCTAAAGTTTTTATTTTCCTGATCCCATCCTTCCCTCTTTACACATAAATAGAGAAATAATAAATGTTGGGGATATATATATATCTAAGAGGAGTAACAGAACACTTTTACAAATCTAGAGAAGTTAATGTTATATATATTTATAAAAGCAGATACTTAATAGTAGAAATAGTCAGTGCATATTAACTACATGTAGGTCTGGCCTTATGTCTTCATATTAAAAATTCCTAAATTGTTGTACTTTAGCATTCTGTATCTGCTTCAATATTCATTTCTTCCTCCATTATTCAAAACTGGGTTACTCTTTGTCATATTTTATCTTGTTGTGGCCTGGGAAAATTTTGCTACAATTGTGCACTGTCAGTAAAATACACATATCATTAAATACACAGAATATAAATGTAAGAGATACATTTTCTTCAAAGAATTGGCAGAGTTATTTTTTGGCTGAGGTTGCTAGAAATGTGACTAGCTACTAGGGTACTTGTAAGTAAAACTTGATTTATTTATGTAATGGTAAGAGCCTTAATTTTGTGAAAAGAATGACCTTCCATTTCTTTCAAATAAGGAATATCATATACCTGTCTATATTTTAGAGGTAATCCTAGAATATTAGAGCTGGCACTAGATCTCTTTAAAGCAGTGTTTTTAAAACTGGTTGTCACCCATTATTAAATCATGAAAGCAATATGGCCAGTCACAGGCAACATTTTCTTTTTGTTTTGTTAATGAAATGCAATGTAATAGAAAACAGCTTGTATGCTTCCTAGTAATGGTAAGTATGATTTCATGCAGTTTTTGCTTTAATTTGTATGTTTCTGTTGTATGTGTGTATATATATATATACTAGATGGCAATATCAAATGTTGTTTCTTACAAGAGTTACAGTCAGAAAAGTTTGAAAAAAACTATTGCCTTAGGCATTATCTTGTCCAGTCCACACCTTTTTGTAAGTGAGGAAACTATACTATAGAAAGGTCTGCTAGTTAATTGCTGTATCTGGACTACAACCAAGTAAATTCAAATGTAACTATGAAGATGTCCAAGTTAGGAATCAGAAGACAGATTCGAGTCCTGTCTCAGTATTTACCCAGTTGTGACCTTGAACAAGTCACTTATTTTTCTTGAGCATCAGAGTTTCCTTTTGTGTTTAAAAAAAGGTGGAGGAAAAGAGGGAAATGGATATGCCTAATCTGACCATCTCATAAGATAATATTAAGTAATATTTAATAATCTGTTGTGATGATGCATGTGAAGGGATTTTATAAATTATAAAATGTTATACTACTATAAGGTGATACTTAATTTTATTATTAGAATCATGCCAGCTTATTGCTATATACTACTATAAGGTGATACTTAATTTTATTATTAGAATCATGCCAGCTTATTGCTAAGCATGTAGAAAACATGGAAACGTGTTGAATCAATACAGAAATATTTTAATGCAGTAAAGGAATTCAAGTATAAAATAAAACAAGGTGAGTGATTTTTGGGGGGTTCCTTAATGCACATTGAACTTTGTGAAACCTGTGTATTTCATGTGTATATGTATATGTATGTATATTTCTTTTCAAAGGAATTGGTCCAGATGGTCATATTGCCTTCAATGAGCCGGGATCCAGTTTAGTGTCAAGGACAAGATTAAAGACACTAGCAATGGATACCATCTTGGCAAATGCCAAATATTTTGATGGAGATTTATCAAAAGTGCCAACTATGGCTCTCACTGTTGGTGTGGGGACAGTGATGGATGCTAGAGAAGTAAGCATTAAATGTTCTTTGCTGTTTTTCCTTTGATGTCAATATATTAATATTTTGGAAGGATTACGATGCTGAATAAGTGATACTTTGATTGCATTCTATTTGCAGTATAAGTTCTTTTCTAGTGTTCAGTAACTAACTTTTGTCAGTCTCATTGACAGGTTTAGGGATCAATTAAGTCTTTTGGAGCTGTAAACTAAGAATTTCGCACCACCACTTTTGAGGTCCTACTTCACTTGCCTATTCCTGTTTGGGTTTGAGGTCTGAAAATCTTACTGATCATATGGTTTGTATTTTATTGAAAGTGCCTCATGAAAGGACTATTAGGACAAAGATGCAATGCTAGTTCCACTACACTTTTTTTGGAGCTCTCACAATAATTTAAATGCTTCTCTACTGTATACAGGATGATAGAGTCCTATTGGTTTCCAGCAGAAAAGCAACTCAGCTAAGGCTGGATCTGTTCTATGTTTGGTGTATTTAAGCACAAAAGAGCTCTAAACAGCAGATCCTGCATAATTTTTAAGTTTTTATAAATTGGGCTGTCAATTTCTTCCTTGAGAATACAGAACAAATTGTAGTCACTTCATGGTTATATGTAGTTAAATTATATAGAAACCAAATACTGTGTTCCTTTCTGGTAGCCAGATTGGACAGGTTCATAGGAAAAAAGTATAGACAAAGTATGATGAATAAGAAACTGATCTTGATATTTATATTTAGACTTGAATATACAAATAGAACTGTCAATCAAAGTATGTGCGAAACTCACCTAAAAATCATAGATATGTGGGAAAAGACCTTTCAAAGACTGAAATTTCATAGTCAATATGAAAAAAGAATTTCAGAGCAATCCTATTTCTAAAATATGAAACTGAGTTATGTAATAAATTTTTACATTTAACAAGATGTAAATTTTAATGCAATTTAATTACTCAAATATTGAATTTTTTTCTTTGGGTCAGTTTTTGCCCAGACAGGAGTGCAGCAGTGTGATCACAGCTCACTGCACCCTCAATCTTCTGGGCTCAAGAGATCTTCCCACCCCAGCCTCCTAAGTAGCTGGGACTTCAGGTGCACACCACCATGCCTGGCTGATTTTTTTTTTTTTTTTTTTTCCTTTTACCTTCCTTGGGGTGGTGTTGAAAGGCTTAGGCACCAGAGTAGCCAGGACTATGGGTGTGAGCCATCACACCTGGCAAAGGTCTAAATTTTTTTGGAAGAGACAAAGTCTCACTCACTATGTTACCCAGGCTAATTTCCTCATTTATTAAAAATCACATTTGATTTAAAAATGCTAACCAAGAAGGCATGTGGAGGATTTAATATGAGGTTATAGATTTTTATAAAGCATTTATATCAGTTTATGGAATGATTAAATGTTGATTATTCTTTAAAATTAGCTTACTTCATAACCTTTTAAAATAGTGTTATTGTTTTACACTTCGTAGCATAAAGCTGTATCAATGCAAAGTCTGCCTGAGCGCTGGTTCTCAAACATTAGTGTACATAAGAATCACCTGGTATTCATACCTAGCTTGATTCTTTAAATTTAGGGATTCTGCAGTTTGAACAAGCATACCAAATTATTCGATATAGTTTGTCCTTTTCCATGATATGAGAAATAATCTCCTTGAGAATAGAACAGGTATAATAGAACTAACCACATATAAGAGCAACTCTATTTAGAGAGCATGTTGTTTCTATGCCTTAGCCATAGATAAACACCAATAATGAATCTTCATCCTCCCCTAAGCTTCCAGCAGCCTCCTTTCCTTCCACTCCCATCATAACGTTAATGCTAGGTATGTACTTAACCTTTTCTTGCCAATAAAATTTGGTGGTCTTTTGTTTTATTCTCAGTATATACACTTGATCTTAAGATTTCTTGCCACCTGTCCCATTACCTTTTTATAGAGTGTGCTTAGTGAAAAGACTCTTGGCACATATTGTCTAATTCTTAGAGCTTTTACAAGAGGCAATGTAATGTAGTAGTTAATTGCTAATAATATGGACTATAGAATAAAACTATTTGTTTGATTCTTACCAAAACCTTGGGCAAGTTATAGAATATGCCTTAGTTTCCTATCTTTAAAATATAAGTAAGAATAGTATTTCTCTCATGGTGGTGTTTTGAGGAGTTAGATGATGTAATTCAAGGAGAGTGCGAAGTATTTCCTCCCATTTTAGGCCTAGTTATAAAATATGTTAATACAAAATTTGTTTTAAATATTTTAGAACTACAGCCATTTTAACATTCTTTTTAAAAACAATAGTAATGAGGAAAAAAATCATGTTTAAAGATTACATTACAAAAACGTGTGTGTACATGAGGTGCTAAGTGGGATCAATTTACAGCTGAAAGAAGATAAAGAAGATTCTGGCACGTATACATTCACATTTGCATGTCATTATGTTATTTCATTGGCATTTAGAGATTGGGGACCAAGAGCTTGGATTTTCAGTAGTTTATAAGGGTAATCATCAGTCATGTGCTTATAAGACAGTTCCTATGTTTAAGTAGATCCCTAATCCTTCTTTAAATCCAGTTTTTATTCTGAGTCAGCTTTGGATACCACATGTTCAGTAAAATGCTCTTCAGACTTTTCTTGATAACTCTTCAAATATCTGTAGTTTTAGAGTCTTTGGTTTTCTGATGTAATTGCTTATGTCAACTATAGCAATTTGGTATATCATTCTAGATTGTATAAATTATTTGAAGACGTGTAATTCTGCTTTTGCAAGACAGTCCTTTTCTTTTTCTTCATTCTCCTAGGTTTATTTTAAACATCTTCATTTACTATGTTAGTAATTACAAGTATTATAGTGTTTGCACTAATACCCCATAACAAGACATTGTTTTGCTTCGTTAAACTAGAAGCAACATTTTGTGCTGTTTAGTTACCTTAAAAAGTAGAAATAAATACCTTGAACTGTGATGTGGAGCTATGTATTTTTCTTTTTCTCTTAGAAAAATATTGCTGCTGGAGTCCATGTTTAAAAAAAATAGAGCTTCTTACTCATTTGGAACAAGTTTTAACAATTGATGTTCATAATTTTTCAGGTAATGATCCTCATAACAGGGGCACACAAAGCATTTGCCCTGTACAAAGCAATCGAAGAAGGAGTCAATCACATGTGGACTGTTTCCGCTTTCCAGCAGCATCCTCGAACTATTTTTGTATGTGATGAAGATGCTACTTTAGAATTAAGAGTTAAAACGGTGAAATACTTTAAAGGTGAGCACTGAATTTCAAAAGCTGACTGAGATATTCTGTTGTGGATGACAATTAAAACTTAATTGTGGAATTAAATCTCATAAAACTGTGGAGTTGAATCTCACACTGTGACCTATTGAAAAGTGGCAACACACAGCTGGTTCTTTCAAGGAATGGAAAATTCTCACCTCAGATAATAATATCTTCAGAGTAGTACCTTTTTTTTTCATGAAGAGAATCTCTTCAGTCTCTATTCAGTAAACAATTTTTTTTGAAATCCAAAGTTTAGTAAAATAATTTACTTTCACATTGAATACAGATTAAATAGCCCAAAAGAAAATTTATCTTTATTCATTTTGGATTCCTTTTCATGTTTATCAGTTCCACCTCAATCCCTCTCCCACAGTCCCCTCTAAATTTAGAACCTAATAATGGATAATAGAGATCCCTTGCTGTCTCATTTAATCTTTACAATTTTAAGCCGATTTATTCCATATATTAAAGTTATAATGGCTGAATGTTAAAGCTCTATGGAATAAACTCTGCAAGTAAGCAGGAGTTTCATTGCCCAGACTTCATGTAGATTTTTCCTTTTTGCTTTTTCCAGTAGTCTAGTTCAGTAAATCTGAAACCTTGCTGTACCAGGCTATGTATTAAAAAATACATATGCTTGATGTAATGGTTTAAGAGATTTTCAAGGAACATTTTGCCTATACCCAATGTAGAACCCATTCCCTGATTTAAGAGTCAGCTCCACATACTACACATATATAAGCAAGCTGTCCAAACAGGTAATTTTTGTAAAGTACCTGTATTTACACAGCTGATATTGAAAGTTATATAGTTGTTCATATAGATAGGTCAGTGATTCACTAAGTATGTAGTATGTATGCTACATTTGCTACATGATTGTACCTTTTTCATCTTTATTACTTTAGTAACTAGGTATTTAATGCATATTTGAAAAAATATATGAATAAATCAAAGCTATATTTTTTGGTATTATTCCTTAATACAAGGTCCAAAAAAGCTACCAATGTGGCTCTAAGACACATTGATATTGATCTTGCTGATCTTGGACTGTGTCTTAAAATTGGTTTCAGATCATAGCTTACCTGGTAGCATTTTTTTCTCAGTGGTGCATAAAATAATGGTGTCTTACAGTCTACAGCATCTCATTCAGACATATAGTATATTATCTTAAATTTTTAAGTCAATGCAAAGAAAACCAGTAACTTTTATTTCATGTAAATGTGTCAATATGGCAAATATCTTAAAGGTGTTATACAAATAACTGACATTTGGCAAGCACTGAAAATAGTCTATTTTTAAAACAAAATGCTGATCATGCTTTGTATATAGTTTTATATTTGTGCTTATGTTTCACACATATTTTCCTGTTTTTTTAAATATCTCAAAGCATTTTAATGGACAGTCAAGTACACGTCATAATTTATTTAAACATTTCCTTATTGTTTAAAGATTATTTCCATCTATATTTTTATCATTTAAATTACTAGTTTACAAAGCCACAAATATATCAGATTAAACTGAAAAATTGTTAGCTTCTTTCTGATTTGATACATAAAAACAAAGTGAAGACTTGTGAATAAAACGAGCTTTTGTTGGAGTTTTAACTATTTTTCCATGTAATCCTTCAGATTTTATCCCAGAATCCTCACTATCCACAAATTTTAATTCCAGTTTTAAGAAAATTCATTGAAGATGCCATTTTCTAGTCATTGTAAGTCCCAGATAAATCCCTGTACTATCTGATTTCGTCACAATTTGGTTATCAGACTTTTACATTTTGGTGAATATTTAATAAAATACTTAATAACAGCCCATATGTCTATGACCATGCACTATTCTAAATGCATTTTACTTATTGATTTACTTAATTCTTACAAAAATGTTATGAAATGGATACTCCCAGTTTTAAATGAATTAATATGCTTAACAGACAGAGACGTTGAGCAACTCACCCATACAGCTCATATTTGGGCAGAGCCGGGTAACAGAAATCAAAATCAGGCTGATCTCTGGAGTATAGGCTTTAGTCTATTCTGTTATACTACCTTCCACAATAAAGTCTAGGTAAGATACCATCTACATCAAAACCATATTTCCATCTGCTTTTTTTTCCCAAATCATATTGCTTCCAAAAAAGGTATATAGACATATGTTAGAAAATTTAAATTAGAAGGGTGGTAGTTGTTTATATGTATTTAGTTCTTTCAGTTCATCTATCTAAATTGTAAGCCTTTCTGAAAAATTTTGAAATCGACCATTCATGAGAGGATAGCTGCATTGCCTAAAGAGGAAATAGTATTTTCCACTTGAGCTGTATTTCTCAAGAGGCTTCAGGATACCAGCCTCTGTTAGGATACCTCCTTCAATATAAAGACAGAATTTAGATATTCTGGGCTACATATGGGCCTCATTTTATAGTATTTTAGTAAAGAGTAGAGCAATTAAATATTCGTAAATGTACACATTTCAAATGAAGTTTGTGTATTTTTCATCCCTCCATTTAGTTACTAGTATATCAAAATACTGGAGGATGTAAATTCCTATAATTGTCATCCATGACTCTTCAAATTCCATTCACATCACTACCCTTTTTTCTGTCATCACTAAAAAGTGCCACCCAGAATCTTAAAGGGTTCCATTTAGTGCCTAGATAAGATCAAAGTTAACTAGATCCAAAACAACAAAAATTGCCAGTAAATGCAAGTGTATTTCACTATGTGCCTTTTGAAAGATACAAATCACAAGAAAACAAATTTAGTACCTGGGGATTTATTTTATTCATTCTTGCTTTTCACTTTTGCTTTTTAAATAGAACAGCTTTATGTCTTTGATTTTAGTATGTTTTCATGACATTGTCATCATGAATTTGTTTCTCTTTGTATGTAGGCTCCACCCTAGTAGTTTGACAAAGGTAGAATGAGTTCATTTTGAGTCAAAACCATAAAAGTTACTTTGATTAAATATTGGTTAGAATCTGTGACATTTAAACTTTCTTTTGGTAAGGTGTCAGGAAGTCTGGTGCATTTTTATCAGAATAATTATTTCTGATTGACTTAACTAGCAATTATTTATATAAAATTTATATGTAGAAAGTTGTCGGTTTTTACCTGAGGTCACAGTAAATATCTGACTTAATATCTAAAAAGCCATTAAGAGAGTTTTCAAAATACTTACTTCTAGTTTGGAAGCAGTCCTGTTTGATGTATAAAAGATACATCCAATATATAGAAAAACAAACTTTATAACAGAGTTGAATTTTTATGTTTTTCCTTATATGTTAAGTTTCATGTATTTTAAAGTTCTGTGTATTCTTTCCATAATCATAGTTGTTAGCAAATGACAGATGAATACTATTTAAGTAGAAAAGTAATCCTCCACAAAGTCATACTCTGGAAAATGCTACCTCCTCTAAATCATACAGCTGATACTACCCTTATCTTTGTTTTTCCCTCTCCTACTGGTTGTTAAGTTTCAGGTGCTAATATGACCTTCAAGTAGGCTGTTGAGAAGTAAGCATTCTCTTTCAGTTGCAGCACTAGTGAATGGAATGCTTCCCCCTTCCTTCCTTTGAAGACTCCTGTTCTTATGGTTAGAATTTCTACTACTACACAAACACTTGCCAGTGTTTGTTGCTTGTCCCTTAAAAGTGGGTCTTTCTCAAAGCTGGGATTTTAGAGTGCCTTCTGCAGCCTTTCTGACAAGGAACATCTATGTACTAACAAGCACCCTATCCCTCCAATCCATTAATCCCATTTCCTGCAAAAACCGAGTTGTAAATACCTTTCCCCAGCCTCCCATGTTCTTAATAACCTGAAAAATTTAATTCATTTATTTACCCTCCAAAATATAAAATCTCTAGTTTATTAATTGGGTTAAAGACAGTCTTTTTAGAACTTTTTGCCCTCCCCAAAGAAATATAGTACTGACGCATGAAGACAGAAGCAACTGGAAGATCAGTTATTTCCCAAGAAGCTTTCATAGGCAAGCATATGTACCAATTATAAAATGAAAGTTACAATCTACCTGATCTAAAATCTAAATTTCTATTCTGAAGTAAATGATTTAGTACAGGTTGTTTTCTGTAATGTTTTAGTAACCTTCCCTCAATGTAGAATTTGTAATTAACCTTTGTCGTAAATACACATGCCAAACTAGTTGAAAATAATTTGCCAGATGAATGGATAGGGTAATGTATTAAGAATAAGACAGCAGTTCTGAGCCCCACACTAGAATCTAGTAGAGGAACTGCCAGAGGATCAAGATCAACATAAACTTTTAGATGTAATTAAAATATATTATCTAAGTATTCAAATTTGTCATACTGATTCTCTTTGAAGACAAGAACTGCTGTTCTGGTTACTCCCGAAGTACCTGTACACATTCTAGATCTGCACTGTTACATAATTATAAATTGGTATTTGCTAGGTAGATAAAACTAGACATTCTGAAACACTTCTATTTGTACTTTTTCAATAAACTTGACTATTTTATATCAAGATGAGAACCAAACAGATTTACTGTATCTTATAAAAAATATTTTGTTGTCTAAATTAAATGAGATAGTTCAAAATTAACAAAAACAACTGGAACTGTGCTTTTTTTCTTTAAGGTCTAATGCATGTGCACAATAAACTTGTGGATCCACTATACAGTATGAAAGAAGGAAATTGAAGGAGATTGGAGCAAAATTCTGCTTGAATGAACAGAGCACTTTTTTCTAAGTAGTAGATGAATTTTCAGCTATGCAATATAGCAAAACTTGGGAAATTTTGAAGACTGTCATTTTTTCAATCGAATATCTACGTTAAACATTCCATATTTTGAATATTTATATCTTGTACTAGAATTTAAGAGAAGTAGCTGGCTCTCAAGATTGACTGGCTATTTATTATAAAGTACTGAAGTCACATAGCCACCTATAAAACAGCATAGAAATGTCTTGCCTGTTTAAAAAGTCATCTTAAAGGTAGAGTGTACACATCAGGTACCATTTTGTGATATGACTCCAGTGGTGGCATATATTTTCATTTTTTAATGACAGGAACACACTCCAGACCTTTCAGATGGCAAACTCATTTCAGATCTTCACTTTTGGAATGTGATCTTTATGTTTTCTGTGCATTACACACATGCTTTTCTGCACGTGGTTGCCTTAGTCATCTTCCTACAGCACCATCTAGACATCAAAAATTGTGCTATGTATCGTTGGTAAAGGAAATTTGAAGAGATGTCAGTGCCTAAAAGTACAGTTTACATCCTTTTGGAAAGTATGTGTAAGTGCATGTTTTTTTGTGCACCTTCTTCTACAGCACTTTTTTACAAATATCTTATTTTTATTTATTGACTTGGGTTCATATCCCTAATATAAGTATCTTGGCAATTATGAGCTTTATAACTACCAACCCACTTCAGGAAATTCTTTTGAAGAATATTTTCTGATTATTGTTAAACTTAGTATATGATTAGCTTTATCCCTTATGTCTAAAAGGATATGAAGTATGTATAAAAGGAATTACTGTAAACTTTAGATTGCCATAGCAATTTACATAAAAGCATATTGTTTTCTATCTTTAACTCAAATAAACTGTGTAAAAAGTTATCTAAATTTTATTTCCAGAAGTGAAACTGAAGAACATATACATTCAGTTCCCAACAGTTACAGGAACAGTACATAGGACCCTACGTTTATTTTGGGTTTGCTGCCATCATGCATTAGGAGATTTGGGTTAAAAGACATCTCTGTGTCTGTGGGGAGCAAAATGTTTTTCTTTTGCTTATTTTGCATTTCATAAATCCACCTGGTAGAAGAAGCCTTACTTATCTGCTTGTCTGTGTGATTAAAATGTATTTAGTTTCTTAAAATATTAAAATAGCAAATAAAAAATAAAATAAAATTGGTAATAGGGTTTTATGGTTAAAAGTTGGGGTGGGATAAATTATGCTGCTTTACTTTAATTCCAGATGATGTTTTAATAGCCTTATAAATGTTTTTTAAATAGTGAATCAGTAGCATTCCACTTATACTTCCCATAATAAAAATTGTTTACTACAAACTATGCTGACTACCAACCTTAGAAAGTCATACAACATCACAGTGAAAAAGTTACAGGTACCTGCTGTGGTACATGATTCACCAGTTATTTCTGTGCTTTAAAAGTCTAAAAATTCTCCTTTCCATTTTCCTGCCCTTGATGTTAGGGGCTTAGTTGATGTTCTTGTACTCAAGCTCCTCCACAAGCTGAGGAGTGGAAAACTGGCCACTTTCATTCCCTAACTCACGAGCTAAGCTGCTGTCAGGCAAAGAACTTAACTTTTTGAAGAAAGAAACCATTGAATCCCAGCTCTGTCAAGAACTGTGACTTTGGGAAATAAAGAAGTCTCTGTTTCTTCCCCCAAACCTGTACATACACTGAATGAGGGAAGCATACAGAACTCAGCACGGTGGTTGTCACATATTAAATTCAATAAACAGTGCTTATTTTAATATTGGTAAGTGTTTAAACATATTTTAATATTTGCTAAAATCTTAGTAATATTAGGTCATCTGAGGAATACACTTAGAAAGCACACAACTCCAAATCACTAAGTCATCTGAGTGGGAAAGTGGGAAGGGGAAAGAAATTAAGCTTATGGAACATGCTTTTTTTTGTGCTATTATAACTGAAACGGTTTCCTAAAGAGTCATAGGTTAAGAAAACAAAATTAATCTGAATTAAAAAGGCTAATATTGATAAATTTTTAAATAGCAAGCACATAGTACATATTATGTTCTAATTTGTAACTTTCCCTTGGCAGTGATAGAACAGAACACTTGGTTTTACAAATTATTTTTTAGTCTCAAATAATGTCATTTTCAAAATACTACTGTCATGGTTTTTCAGTTTTCATCTGTGTTTTATGAGAAGCTGGAAGGGGGAGGGAAGATACATTAGATGATAATTTATGTATCTAGGACTATGTCACAGGCTACTTCTACACGTAATTTTAAGTAAATCTGCACTTTAATACTGTGAGCTCAAAATATCTGAGATAGGTCTCAGGTCAGTTTAGAAAGTTTATTTTCCCAGGGTTAAGGGTGTGCCTATGACACAACCTCAGGAGGTCCTCACCACATGTGCCCAAGTTGGTTGGGGCACAGCTTGGTTTTATACATTTTAGTGAGACATGAGACATCAATCAGTGTGTGTAAGGTGTACACTAGTCCTAAAAGGTGGGACAGCTCGAAGAAGGGAGGGAGCTTTAACCATAGGCAGGTAAGAGCAAAGGGTTGCATTCTTTTGACTTTCTGATTAGCCTTTCTCTGAATATACAATTTACATGTGAGAGGAAGGTAGAGATATAGTCAGTTATATTTTAATCTGGTTTACTGAAACATGGGGCCGAGGAAGCAATCATTCATGCATCTGTTTCACATGAACAGAAGGATGACTTTGAGTTCTGTCTGTCCCCTGTCCACAAGGAATTTCCTTGTGGGCAAATTTTATCTTTGTGGGCTGTCTTATTTAGGAATAAAATGGGAGGCAGGTTTGCCTCAGTGAGTTCCCACCTTGACTTCCCTTTGGCTTAGTGATTTTTAAGATTTATTTTTCTTTCACATAACCTTAGTATAAAATTCCACCTTGATAGTATTTATCCCTAAAATACGTTTTCTTCATTCAATTCATTCAAGGTAAAAGATAAAGATCAATGGCTAAATAATGTTATCTTGCTGTAATATAGTCTGCAGTCTGGTTTGTTCATTGGCTGAATAAACATGGGAGCTGAGAGCTTTGAAGAGATATTTACTGGCTATGAAATCTCAAGTTACTTTAAAGTTAAGTCTCTTTAATTATGAAATTCAGACAATTATTAAACTCATTAAGAGCTCCTGGTAATACCAAACATCTGGTCATTTTACACAAATGTGTTCTGAATGTCTGAAAGAAAGCTCCCGTCCTTAACTTAGATGTATGTAAACCATTAGTTTCAAACTAACAACCTGATAAAATCTATAAACATTTTATCACGAACTGGAGCGTATGTTTAGATAGTATG
The DNA here is from genome assembly GCF_001604975.1 of Cebus imitator. Taxonomy (NCBI): domain Eukaryota; kingdom Metazoa; phylum Chordata; class Mammalia; order Primates; family Cebidae; genus Cebus; species Cebus imitator. Next base: position 808,289 of record NW_016107603.1, read on the forward strand.
TTATTTAAGTTTACTGTTTAATAAATGATTCATATATCAGATAAATTAATCCTGCTAACAAATGTGACATTTAAGGTGATTTTTAAAATCCTTTAACTTAAAGTAGATGGAATCTTAAGTATGGGGCCTTTTAGTGTCAGTAAGGGAAAACTCCATGAAAACAAAATATAGCAAGTCCTCACTTACTGAGATTCATGGAAATTGTGACTTTAAATGAAATGATACATTAAGAAACCAAGGCTTTTTTTCTCATCAATGTTATAAACCACTTAGAAGGAAATGACATTATTCAAGGACTGTCTTCTACATGTCATTTTGCTTAAAGTCAGCTTCTGAGAACCTTTTGATGACATTAAGCACTTTAGTTATGATTGAGTGCTTACTATGTCATGCACTTCTGAGTATTTAATGTATTACCTCATTTAATCTTCACAACAACAACAACCTATGTAGGTAGTAGTATAATCTCAATTTTACCAAAGAGGAAACATGTTAATTTGGCCAAGGTCACCTTACTAGTGAATGGTTGGAACAGGTATTAGAGAACAGACAACACTGCTTCAAAATCTAAGCTCTTACCTACCCACTCATTAATCCCTTTCAACAAAAGGCTAGTAGGTTATTTAAACCTGAAAACCCTGAATGTAACAAGCAAATTGTATAATTTTCATTCTGTTGTCAGCATATTACAAATTGCAATGAGAAAAAGATAGTTTTTAATTTATTAAAATTCTTTGTTTCCCCACCAATTATTTAGAAGATTGTGTTTTCAGAACTTTTATAAAAGTATCTTTTGGAACTTCAATGTTGCCAATTTTCCTCAGCTTTTTTTTCCCTTCTGCTTGTTTCTTCAAAAGTTTCATTTTTCGGGTAATATCACCACCATACTGAAAGATATTTTAAAAAATTGGAAGTCTAAGTCATTCTAGAAAATGTATGATTACATAGAGACATCAGTACAATCTTAACCACACCAAATTATTCGTAAGGCAGACATCTCTATAATCTTCCTAGCAGATCCTGATTTTACTGTCTTCTCAAGAATGATAAAGGCTTTATTCTGGATGGAAGTGAAGATCCCCAAGGAAACCTAGTAGTATTACAATATGCATGTCAAGAATTATCAATCTCATTACTGATTCTAGGCTTGGAATTTTGACTATAAACCCACAGTCTAATATAGAAAACTCTTAATCACATAGGAATAAATGTGCCAAAACCTATATTGAGCATTTAGAGAAAGAACTGATAATTCAATTCTAAACAATATTTAAGAATACTTTTTCTTTTCTTTCCTTTTTTTGAGACAGAGTTTCTCTCTGTCGCCCAAACTGGAGTACAATGGCGTGATCTCTGCTCACTGCAACCTCTCATGCTGCAGCCTCCCGAGTAACTGAGATCACAAGCATGCACCACCATGCCTGGCTAATTTTTGTATTTTTAGTAGAGATGAGGTTTCGCCTTTTTGGCCAGGCTGGTCTCGAACTCCGGGCCTAAAGTGATCTGCCCATCTTGGCCTCCCAAAGTGCTGGGATTACAGGTGTGAGCCACCAAGCCCAGGCAAGAATAATTTTTTAACAGCTGAATGATAGCAAACTGGCAAAGCAGTGTCAGAGGTAGATTTCAACCGTAAGATAAAGTGCACTGTTTTCAAAATCTTTCATTATATGTTAGATCAAGAAAACATAACCCTGATCACCGAAATAACTGTTATAAAAATCTTCCTTAGTATTACATATAAGAACAATTTTCATAAAATAAAAAAATTTTTACAAATTTTTATTTTATAAATAAGATGAAAAATATTTAAGGATATGGTCAAAATGAACAAGTTGCCATGGTCAAGCTGAAATTTACCTATTCAAAAAGAAAACTTGGAGATAAAGGATGTATACAAACCAACAATGGAAATCATTAAGTTTATGCCCTCTTTGATTTAAAAGCCATAAAAGTTATAAAGTAAAATAAATATAGCGAGATACATACACATTTTGCCAAAACATTTTTCCTATAGGCTTTCACACTGTAAAAGAGAAAATTTTGTTTAAGTACATAATTCCATTATACTGTTTAAAAGCACTTTCTTACCAAAAACAATCTCCCCTTTACTATTAAATTTTAATGATAGTATTATTACCTATGTAAAATTGCCATAAGCATATAGATACCTCAAATGCTCTTGTATGTATTTTCATGTACTTGGCATAAAAGAACAAATAAATTCAACATGTTTATCAACACACATTAAGAAAAATAGGTCAAGGCTTATGGTAGTCAGGTTTGATTAGGCCAAATTCAAGCATGATGTGACCTTGATTACAAGAATTATATAAGGTTATTTTTTACTCAATCTTAAAATACTGTTCCCACTACTACAGAAAAACAAAAAATGTTTATTATCTTATTACTGCCTCATACTGAATGTGGATGGAGTGGCTAGGAAGATAAATATATCCACACCAGCAGTTATAAACTAATCTGTAACATCTGAGAAATTTCTAGATCACTCTAATTTTGAAAACAGCTCCATCTTTACATATTCCTTAAGACAGATAAATCTATTTTTTTAAGGTATTCTCTATCTCAACACATTTATGATAGAATGAGCACTTGCTAACTCTTAAATTGTACTTTCCAGGATGTTCCCTGGTTATCATCTCCATTCTGCCTGGTCTTGGTATTTATGAAACAGAGTAACTAACTGAAGCAAAACAGTGTTAGGAAATAAAATGTATTGTAAACAATGGGCCTAAAATTAACCTCAAGTCTATATTAAAATGACGGTTGTATTTCCCTATTAGGTTTGGGTTAACGTAGAATTTAATATCAATTGACAACTTTTCCTAACTGAGGAGGTACTTCCTATTTCCGAGAAGTCTTAGCATCATTAAGGAAAGGAAATGGGAAGTGCTACAAGACATGTTCTGCACTTACTGTTACAAGCAGAGTAGCTTATTCAGTGTTCTTCATTGTTATTTTTTTGTGTTTTTTGTTTTTTTTAATTAAGAAACAGGGTCCCACTGTTTCCCAGGATAGTTTCAAAGCAATCCTCCTGCCCCAATCTCCCAAGTAGATGGAATTACAGAATGTGAGCCATCACACCCAGCCAGTGTTAGACTTATGTATTACATTTCATGAAAGACTAGTGTCCTACAGAAAGCCTATCTTCCATATCTACTATAATTCATGTGAGGTCCCTAATCTAGAGAGCAAATCCTAACACAGTATTAGCATTCTTTGATTTATAACCTCCTTAGCTCTTGGGGAAGTGGGGAGGTGATATTAAATGCTTCAGGTTAAAAAAAAAATTGTAATTTTGTCATTTCAGAGACAAAACCTTTTCGTTTCAGTTTCTATTAATTTATAACCTGCCCAAAAGGATAAAACCATAAAGAAATTACTTACCTAGGAAATTCAATATAGTCATTCATTAATATGAGTAGAGATTAAAACAATTCCTCAAACCCATATACATTATACTAACTGCAAATCATATCATCCAATGGTGCTATATAAGTAATTCAAAGTAACAGTCATTACTTAAATCAGAAAAATGGAGAACACTATCATACTGTTTCTTCAATTAAGAATACAGTTTAGGCCAATGTTAAATTACAGTGTTCCATATTCTTTAACTTTTTAGGTATATCATTTCTGAAATTGACTCAAGAACAAAAATGAATTTCAACTCACGTTTCTCTTGCAATGATTTTACTTCCAATAGAAGCTTGAATTGCTATCTCAAACAGTTGCCTAGGAAGACAATCCTTGAGCCGTTCGCACATGGCTTTGCCAATCGAGTGTGCTTTGTCTCTGAGACAGAAAAATACAACTGTTTATATATCATAAATAAGAATATTTCAAGTATCTTTCTAGTTAGTTGCATAATCAATGTATAGGTGATCTAAAGACGTTCAAATGGAATTATCATAAACATCTCTTAACTCTGAATCACAAACAACTTCTCTGAATTAAAAAGGTAATATATGATTACAGAAAATTTAGGAATACAAATATTAGAGTATAGAAACAGTTCTTGATTCTCTTTCCTTACCTACCGAAAACTTAAAACATTTTGGAATGTTTATTTTAAACATATTGCCTTTCTAGTCATTTTTTTTTAACTTTTTTTAGTATGATCAGTGTTTATGATATATTCTAACCCTCTTATTTAATAGACATTTTTATGTCAATAAATATTAAACCACAAGTTTTAATGGTTTAAAATAACAATAAGTGTGTTGCATAATTTATTTTAACCAATTTGCTGTTTCTTGAACACAGGTTTTTCCTTTTTATAATTTTTTTCAATTATAAAAAAACTTTTTGTTCCCAATTCTAAATCCATCATCACAAAATTTTTTAAACATTTTTTTTTTACATAGTAAGGGGAAACATTTCTAAAACACTATTCTTTTAGACTATTATAACTGTTTCTTTTCTATTTTTAGTAGTCTAGAGAAAAGTGTGGAAAAGAAGAGAAAGTAAAGCTAGTAGTGTGAAATCTATTTTAATTACATTTAATAGTTTTTTAAATGCAGCTGCTCAAATAAAAATAAGCAAAAAATAAAAACATATCAAAAGTGAGTATTTTTGCATTGCATCATTAGTTTCTATTAAGCTTACTTGTGTACAACAGTTACTAGCTCCTCTACGGTGTTTCCATTCAGTAGAATATCCATTTTCACAAGTTCTGCAGTCTGGTAGCCTGCATCTTCATAATCAAAACTAAAAGGAAAAAAGTCCAAGTGATAAATATTACAGTTCCCAAGAGATTAGCTTTTTACTCTTTACAAAATGTCTATTTTCTGCCCCATTACACTCCCCAAAGAGATCTAACTTTCCATCAAAATATTATATATACAGTTTCTTGTGAATGGATCTAAATGTTAGCGTCTTTTTATGTTTATTAAATCACCAGCCAAAGCAAGGGGAATATGTTTACAAGGGGAAGGAAAAGAAATTGGTGAACCTGACAAAGAAAATGGTTTATTGAAGACAAATACCATGCCTTCCCAATGTTCCCAGCAGCTGGCAGGCTTCAGACAATAGTATATATTAATGGATCATTTTCAGATTCATGAGTTGAGTTTCTATTTAGCTTTCTATTCCCAATGACAACTCCATGTTTTAATAAATACTATGGCTCTCATAAAATGCCATTAATAAATGAGACTTTTGGATTTCCTATTTGGCCCTTCAGCTTGAACCTCCCTTCACAGGGCTTTTGTGAGGATTAAATGAGTTAATACATGTAAACCACTTAGAGGCATGCCTAGTACAAAATAGGCATTAAAATAGAGCCTACTTTAGCATAAATACGAGCACTTAGTTTCAGCTGTTTTAACAAAGTGGTCAAAGCTTGCAATGTCAAAACAACACCTAAATGTTTAACTTATAAAACTGAAGTCTAACAACTAGGCTTACAAGTTGTCCCAATCACAGACAAGAACATGTATACTCCTGTTGTCTTAATTTTAAAACAATTGGTGCCTGGACTTGCAAAATTATGTTTGGTTTCTAAAGATTTTCAGCAGGATGGTCATAAAGTGACAATATACTCTATTACCAGATTACTGTTAGAAGTACTGTTAAAATCCTTTCTTCAGGAAGCATCACTTATTAAACATTTGCTGTATGAAAGACACCATGTTAAGCACCATACAGAATACAAAGCAAATATAACAGGGAGAGAATAAAACAGACGTGGTCCCTAACTTTGAGGCTGTTATAGCTCCAACTATGTTGTGGTCCGAATATTAAAAGTTTCTTAACTCATTTCTTCAAAAGAAATCATTATAAAAATTGTGTTTCTGTTTCCAAGCAGCCCAATGGATACCTAACCTCTACTCCAAACATAGGTAGTATTCTATTGTTCTTCTTAGAATGCAGGAAACGCATTTTTAATTCCAAAAAGCTACTGAGGCTATGGGTTGAGGGCAAATGCCTGTCTGATTAGGCATCGCTACAGCCCTTGTATTAACACAGGAATTCCTGCTCTGACCCTGTTGCAGTTGATTCTTGCCTCATGGTATGAAAGAAATTATTTCCTGATCTTAATCCATAGCCCATAGTCTATGAATTTCTGTTAAGTGTGGAATTGACTGCATATGTAAAACATCCATCTTCAACATAACAATTACCTTAATGCTGGAAGCCAGAATATTTTATTTTTATGTAGTTCAAAAATAAATCATGTTCTTTCATTAAATTCAAAATGTATTTAAGTTTCCAAACTAAGACTTTTTAAGATCACTTATAATTGAGAAAGTAGTACCCAAATGCAAACTAAAATTGACAGACTTCTGTTAAAAATATTTATAAATATTAAACCTACTAATCTTCCTTTCAACTCTGGTAATTTTAATATGCCCTCTCAATTTATGTTACTTTAAATTCCATTGCCACTTACTTGCTCAACGTCTTGTCTGAAAGACACATACGAGAAAAAAACTGGGTGACAAAGTAGAAAAAAAATTCTCAACACAAAGGGACATGAAGATTCCTTGGTAAGAAGAGTTATCATATATGCTAACTCTCTTCACTGACAAGATGATAAATAAAATTAAACTTCCAAGTCACTGCAACATGTTCTTTAATCAATGGAATTTGTCTCTGCATGTTAATATTAATATTCATGCACTGTATGGGAAGTATATAGATGTCAATGCTCATTTTTCCCCTTCTGCTTTAGCATGTTTTATATCTATATTCCACTATATACTGTCCTGTAACATAAGATTTTAGGGCATAGTGAGGTTATCTAGAGTTAAATGCTCCAGCAACAACAACAAACAGCCTCTCAGAATGCTATGCCCTGAGTTCCTTATTTGTTATTTAATAGTAACTCTCCTTTCACATTTATCTGACTTTTCTTCATGTACTCCTCTGAGATACTCAATAGTTTTCATGATGTAGACAACCTGTTCCTGGAAAGACTAAGTTATTAAAGTGTTCACAAATGCAGGAGCACAGTTAGCATTTTTTACATACTGAATATGCACTTCTACTTTTCAAATATAAATAGATGTTCTTGAGATTACATAACATACAAATATATTTTAAAAGTGCTTTTGAGGTTATAGTAATTTTTGAAATTAGGTCTAATTCTTAATACACAAGAAATACAACTTTTTTCATGAAAAAGGGACCTTTTTTAAAAAAAGAGAAATAAAAGTCAGATAATAAATGAACGGACACTTTTCTCCTATAAGCAAATTACAAGTACTCTGTAACACCTATGAGGTTGCTCCAAGTCATTCTAACCTTAGTGTATGACTCTCATCTATTTTCAAGAGAGCAGAAATTACTAAATAAATGAAGAATTAGTATACTCTTGCTCATCAATATTTCAAAAAGGTTGGTCAGGCATCTTAGGTTCTCATCAATATTTTACCTGGCATATCCAGAAGATAGGGATTTCAAAGAGTCATAAAAATCTACCACAATTTCATTCAAAGGAAAGAGATACTTAAGCATAACTCTATTTTGATCAATAAACATCATATTCTTCTGAACTGCTCTTCGAGCCTAAAAAAGGAAGGAAAAAAATGAGTTTAATGGTAACCTACTCAAATATTGAGGAATAATGTATTTATCTAATGGTCTAGTAAAAACTTGTGAGCAGTATTCATAATCAAAGGAGAAACATTTTGTATTTCAATTACATTATGATTTCTACCAAAGCTTTTAATCTTTAACAATTTTATCTTTTAAAATAAACACTATTTCATTTAACAATAAATAAAAATTAAAAGTCCTAATTTCTTATTTTACAAATTATTAAGTCCAGAGAAATTAAAAGTGAAAGATCAAGATTACAATCTAGTTTTTAACATAATTAAAACACAAGTCACCATTTGACACTTTCCAATATCTACGAATATTTCACATAGGTATTTTTAAGAAATATAATTACATACCATTTGTGGATTAAATCATTTATAACACTGTGGTGAGAACTAAAGCAAAATGGAATACCTTCAAATTTATGGTACCTGAAGTACTATAATTATCTTTCAAACTACTCAAAAAGGAAAAGAAATTATACGTTTAGCTACTTCAGGATAAGTAAGCATCAAATTTCTTTAGGCTAAAATATCAAATCAGTAAATTACACAAATTATCAGAAATGTTTTTCTTATTTAAAATCAAAATAATTTAAAAAGTATACATACTTATATATACATGTATAGATATACAAATATATATGAAAATCTCTTATTCAGTATGCTCAGCAGAAAGAAATATTTTAAAACCTGAGTTGGAAATCACTATTTTAGAGGAGTAAAATCTAATTTTGTATTAAATTGTATTACAGTTATACCTGGCATAGCATCATTATTTTTCCAGTATATTCATCTGGTGTGATAATAGTACCCAAAACAACTGGCTCCAAATATTCTGTTACTTTTGATTTATCAGGGAATTGTGCAGGATTGATAATTGTAATTTCTTTTTCTCTATATTCCTAAAAATTAGAAAAATCAGCAATACTTAAAAAGAAATCTTAATATAATGATTATCATGTTTCTTAAAAGTTTGCTTTATATTTTAAAATCCCTCCAGCTATAATCATTTTATACTAATAACACGTATTAGTAAATAATATATCCAATTATTGATATTTACTAAACATATTTAATGGACCATTCAGAAAAAGTATGACAAAAGAATACATTTTAACCTGACAGTTATAAAACATAATTAGTTTAACAAGTTAATTTTTGTTGGAAAATATTTAGACTGCCCAAATTAATATTTATTTAAAATGAACAGATTGCCACTTGCATGGAATACAATATTGTTTTCATCACTGATTTGAATTTAAAATTTCCCAGTCACAGGAATGAATGCTTCACTTTTTATGAGATCAATTACTTATGACAAAATTTACATTTTTCATCTTTGTGCTAGAATCAGAACATTATTTTCACTACTAATTTTACCTTTTACTTTAGCAATAGACTAGTTTTGATAATGCTGAGATTATATCAGGTTAAGAAAAATATGACATTAAGGTAGTTTTCAAAATTTCTTCATCAGTTAGCCACAGGATAATTCAATTTTTATTACTACTAATCAATAAATATTTGGTTTAATACCTAATAAGCTACTGGTTTACTAAAAAGTTTCTCCTGCATTGTATATATACACATTTATTTTTTCCAAGAGACTAATGCAAATAAATATCAAGTACCTTTATCAGTTTTGATGATGAAAGTACAGCTTTATATGGAACAGTAGGGGTTGTCAAAATAACAGAAGCATTATATTCTTGCTCTAGTCGCTGGTTGAATACTTCCATGTGCAAAAGTCCAAGAAATCCTAGCCTGGGGGATGAAAAAGACAAACTCCAAAATGTTTAATGTTCCATAGGTTTCATTTTCTTTTTTTTAATGAACATACTGTTACTTTAAGGGAGGGATGGAATTAAGAGTCATTCAAACAATTCACAATATAATTAAATGCTAGCATAATTTTATTAAATAAGATTAAAATCTTACACTGGGAATCTATTTTAAATCACTATAAAACTTATCAATAAAAAGTCAACCCACAAAATGAAACAGGCAGATAAAAATTGTTTTCATTCACTTTACACTAATACAAACTTATTTTCAGTAAATGTTCCAGAACAATGCACCGTTTATATCTCCCTTACCTATACAAATATTTTTAAAACCTGCCTTTCCTATAAAAAAAAATATATATATGAATGAATCTTACCTCCAGCCAGCACCCAGAGCAAGGCTACTATCCCGATGAATTGTCACACTGGAATCATTTAAAGTCAGTTTCTCTATGGCACTCTTCAGATTGTTATATTCAGATTGGTCTACAGGATATATTCCTGGAGATACAATGATTTCTAGTTATCATGTGATAAGCTATCTATAGAACAATCAAACCACATTTCTAGTGCTGCCAAATTCAAAATTAGTCATTTACCTTGTAAATTACTTGCTTGTATTTTACTATCCAAAATACTGGTTTGCTAAAAATTATGAGTATTACGTTAAATTGGTTTCAATGTATCTTACAAATCATTAGTCTTAAAGAATATACAATTAGATTTGCACTCCAATGTTTTTAAGGGTTTTGAAAAAAGCGGAAAATTTTAAAAACCATGTGAATTTTAAAAACCAAATGAAACTCTATTATTAGATAAAAATAGAAGTAGAAATGAAGAACTATACTGGCTCTCAATTCTCTAAGGCAGATTATCTATTTAAAACCAAAGTTAAATTTTGCTTTTTGCTATTTACTGACAAAAACTATGGGAGCCATTACTGATTCTCTTTCATCTGATACCTCTGAAGTCCTCTAAAATCCAGATGACTGACTTTGCCTAAAGGTAAAGGTAAACAAAGCTCCTAATTCCCAGTGAGAGAGGACTATAGAGTGAAAGCCAAGGGCTAGATACTCAGCACAGAATAACCTGATGATCTTCAATCAGGTCTTCCTTTTTCCAAAGTAAAGGAAATAAACGATTCTGAAATTATACATACTGAGGCAACACCATTCTCTGTCATGTCTACATGAGTACAATATAATATTAAAGAAAGTCTATTGAAGATGAAGGCACTCAGTGTCTACTGATAATAATAAAAACATCCTAATTAGTAAAATGTTTAAAATACAATGAACTCCCTAGAAAAATAAGAAATAAATTTGTATAACTGTGTTCTATACATCACAGCTTCTTCCTGAAGAGCTAATTTCTTAACGAGTCCTAAATGATCTCCCACATAAAATTTCATCATACATATGAAATTATAAACTGATAAACAGCACAAAGAATCAAGTGAACAATAAGCTGGAATTAGTAGTTATTTAAAATAATCAGAATGTATATATATCTTGTAGTAATTTTTCTTTAACCATAGAGTAAGACCTTTAGATTAAAAATATTGTGGCCCTCAACCTTTGAATTTGTGAGCTCCTCACCTGCAAATACCATTGGTTTCGCTGATTTAAACCCAGGCAAGGGCTCCACTGGTTGCTTATGTAAATGTAATGTATCTCCTATTTGTGCTTCAGTGACATCTTTCATCCCAGCAATCAGATAGCCCACCTGTCCTGCATATCTAAATAAAATTATTATATGCAAATATTTACTGCTTTAATGTTTCAAGCACGTAACTCACAATTAATTCTACCTTCCAGGAAACTATCATACACTTTCCAAACAAAACCTTGTCAAACTGAAAATAAATGCTACATATCAATTCTCAAACTCTGAAGCTTGTCAGCAAATGAACACACCAGATCTACAATCCATTATACCTCTCCACTCATTAACCTAAGGTCTTTTTCATGACTCTGCCAACCTTTGCAATTTAAACAGCAGTTTCTAAAATATATTGTAAATACAGTGAAACCAGTAGGTACAAAAGCATTACAAAATGTATACTAATTGTGATATCTTTTATTAATGATGTTGCAAATGTTCTTTAACAAAGGGAAAAAAAGGTAAATTTTTATCCAAGAAAAATGTAAACTTTCAACAAACTGGCCATTTGATACTCCTCCTGTAGCAAAAGAACAAATCCCATGAGTTCAGGTTAACCTTAGTTAAAAAAAATGACAAAGAAAACATACAATTCCGTACAAAGTTAAACTAATTTACACTTAGAATGAGCTATAAGAACCTTAAATGAAGATATGATATTATTCACTATATATGTGATAATGTTCAATATAAATCGATGTGAAAATATTTCAGTAAAATTAGACTTTCTAACTCAATATAGTGTTGTTGTTAGACATACAACACTAAACACTCAAATGTAATATGATAGTCATCTGGTTCAATAATTTCTACAGAAATTAAATTATTGTGAGGAATTATTGTGAGGAAACAGGACCTCACAAAGCTCAAATTATGTATCCAAGGTCATGTCTCATCAGTACCTGATATGGAGTAGGCACTCAATAAAAAGTTCTTTTATAAGTCAATTCAGATGTGTTTTTGTAATGCATACTACCATTGCTAATACCACTCCCCAAGAATTTTAATCAAGGTTTTACCATGAATTCCACACAAAGATTTATTAATGTTTCTATACTACCTTTATAGTGGAAAATCTAGTTATGAAGAAATGTCAAAAATGATACCCAATATGGATATGGGTGGAGGGAACTAACTCTTTCATTGTCTCATCAAATATCAATATAGCATCCAATCTACCTTGGATCCTAAACCTAGTTATGACTAGTCATCCAGAATAAAAACCTGTATCATAATTTATAACCAGTGATGTTTCTATTATCCTTTATCTTTTTTGTTTTTTTTCCTCTTAACAATTTCAAGAACCTTTATTGAAACCAATATTCAAATAGTATGTCAAGGGTGAAATGTCTCAGCAAAACCAATTTAACAATTCCAAATATATATAAAAACATTTAATCTTGTTAAAGGTGATAATTTACCCAACCCCTATTTTATCTGCTATACTTCATTGCACCCAATAAACAGGAAAGACTTTGTTTAATCATTTGCACCAAAAAAACACAAAAAACAAAAATCCCATCAAATCAGAGTGTAATTATAGGCTGAATGTGGTATAACTAAGGCTTCCAGTACTACAGTCCACAAACCCACATGAGCTTCCTTTTGACAAAGCATTTACTGTATCATTGCAATAATAGTTTTTTTTAAGTTACTAAATAAGGATCATTCTAAGCACACCAAGTTGAGAAAAAAACAAATAGAAAAACATACAAATACATTTTAATTACTAATGCAGATTACTTACAATTTATGAGTTGGCTGCTCATTAGGATTCAAAACTCCTACTTCATTAACTTCGTATGTCTTTTGAGTATGTGCAGATACAATTTTATCTCCTTTGGAAACCACTCCATCAAATAATGCTACATTGGCTACCACGCCTCTATAGTGGTCAAAGGTGGAGTCAAATACCAAAGCTCTCAAGGGATTTTTGCGATGCACTTTAGGACTAGTACATATAAGTAAAAGTAAATACATACATACTAAATTAAAATCTTAGTAAAATTCATATTGGCCACTTAAGATATTGTACTTAATTTGAGTTCTTGAGAAGGTTTGATACACAACAGCCTAAATAAAAAGAACTTTTTATAAAATATATTAGATTTAATAACCTCTAGTTTTAACAGATTACTTATGAATATAGTTGTTCATCTTAAAGCAAAGGAAAATAACTACCAATGTACTGAGGTATGTTTTATAATGACTGTCAAGAAGAGACCTCTATTAATCATCTTTGCTTTTTCTTTTACTTTACTGAACTTGCCTTCTATGTATTACTAAAAGCAAATAAATTTATTCTCACTCCCTGTAAGGATATTTGCCACATCTATTTAGCTAAAATAACAGTTCACACTGACAGTCTTTGAACTATTAAATACAGACAGTTTTTGAATTATTAAATAGCTACAACTAGTACAAAAATCACAAAATACTCACGGGGGGATTCTTTCAATAACTGCCTGAAGAACACTCTCAACATTTGTTCCAAGTTTAGCAGAAATCTAAAAGCATACATGGGAAAAAAATAAGCATTTAAAGTTAAAACTATACTTTTGAGAAATACAGCAAAAGGAAGAAAACAAAGCAAACAGCATACTGACAAATACCTCTTTTTCTAATATAGTTAGGTAGTTCTATGGTTCTAGGATTGAATTAGAAGAGACTCCTGATTATGGTATTGAAAGAGGAATAGACTAAGAGTTCAAAATCTGGGTAACAATCATGTCTCTGCATTGATTGCATGTATTTGACCAGTATCTATCTCCTTGAGCTTAAATTTCATCATCTAAAAAAATGAAGCGATTATTCATATTCTGCCTAAATCTCAAGGTTGTTGTGTGGATAAACAATATATATGGATGTCATGAAACTATAATGCATCTTACTACTTCACTGTTCTCACAGCAGAAAAGCAAGCCAATACTCAAACCACATGGTATGACTGATCTTTATCACCAGTAATAAATGGACTACCTCTTAAATCCTGATTTCAAACTTCTTACCCTTCACATTCACTCTAGACTAGGATTTTTCAGTTTCAGCCCTACTTACATTTCAGGCCAGATAATTCTTTGTTTTGGGGCTGTTCAGCAGCAACCAGGGCACCTCATTTACCCACAAGATGCTGGTAGCATCCCTCCTAAGTTATGAAAACCAAAAATGTCTCCAAGTATTTGCCCAGGGGCAAAACCATCACCACTGACAACCACTGCTCTAGACTGTAGTACTTTCTTTACAACAGTCCTTAACTTGTATATATTAAATATACTAATTGATGCTATCCATCGGCTCCACCCTCCACCCCATTTCTCTCCTTTCCCAGATGGGACTCTAAGATCCATTATTTCCAGTCACTCTGGTTCAACCACTTTCTACTCTTTCCTCATTATAGGCAGCTGGCAAAACATCCACCTTGACTGCATCTAATTATGTGTATTTTCTATGCCCATATACAGAGCAGCTTAACATTACTGGAGGAAAAAAATCAAATAAATGGTCTGGTTCATTTTGTTGTACTGGCCCGAGCACAGGAAATCAACACCAAGACAAAAGTATGCCAAATTGCAGGGTCTTTATTGCCTGTGGCCACAGAGGACTCGCGTCTCTCCAACCCCTCCAACCCGTGGCCCCAAAAGGAGAGTGTCAAGACATTTTATAGCCATAAAACCACCTCGGGGGTAAGGGTGAGGGGTGGGGGTGGGGGTGGGGGTAAGGGGCTTCAGACATTCAGAGAGCTAGTAGATTCTGTAAATCACCTCCTGGGTGGAGATGAGGGTGAGGGGCTCCGGACATTCCGAGGGCCAGGGGACTTTCAACATCCTGATTGTTACTTAAGTGTTTCACAAAAGTCAAGATAAGCATTTGTTTACACATTGTCTGTGTAGGGTGGAAATCACAGGCCTTAATTACTTATTACAAGTCACAGGGGCCAAGATGGCATTGGTTTTGACTGCTTGCCTGTCACATTAGGGTTACAGAGAGCAGTTTCAACAGAAAGCTGAGGTATGGTTGAGGTATGCAGTTTTATGAGACTTTTACCATGTCACAATTTCTTGAACCTGACAACAAGTGATCTTGCTTATGGGCAGCCATGCTGCTTATATACTTAACTCCAAATCAAGAAACATCATTTAATATCCTACAGATTTAAAAATTAAGGTTCTTTATAAATGTTTTAATTAAGGTGATTAATTTTTATTAATTTTGAAATGGAGGTTTGTAGATAGTGTTCAGTTTAGCAACGAACTATTATGTTTTATGTGTTATGCTGTTTCCTCCTGGATGATAATCTCCTTTTCTCTTCATATGGATTGTTAATACTTAGCCACAATAATTTAACATCTGGGCCGAGCACGGTGGCCATGCCTGTAATCCCAGTACTTTGGGAGGCTGAGGCGGGCAGATCACAAGGTCAGAAGTTTGAGACTAGCCTGGCCACAATGGTGAAACCCTGTCTCTACTAAAAATACAAAAATTAGCAGGGCGCACAGAGGCAGGCGCCCGTAATCCCAGCTACCCAGGAGGCTGAGGCAGGAGAATTGCTTGAAGCAAGGAGGTAGAGGTTGCAGTAAGCCAAGATCGCACCACTGCATTCTAGCCTGGGCGACAGAACAAGACTCTGTCTCAGGGAAAAAAATAATAGTAATAATAATAATAGTTTAACATCTGAGCTACTATTACTAGCTGGATTCTCTATTTCTCTTCTTGGACCTCTTTGATCCATTCTCTATAAGGCTACCCCAATAACCGGTTTATTTGTTCCTCTTGCTTTAAAATTCTTCAATTGCCTTAGAATAATTTTCAAGCTTTTTAGCACAGCAAGAGTCCCAGCATGACTTGATTCCTGCATACCCCTACAAAGCATTCTTACCCAGTCTGCCTTTCTGATCTGTAAACATGACAAATCTTTTCCTAATTTAAGTCCTTTACATATACTCTTTTCCCTTCCTGGGATGCTTTTCTGAAAACTATTCATTCCTTCAGGTCTCAGATTATCAAAGAAGCTTTTGCTAAATTATTCCATGTCATAACATCTTTCTAAGAAAAAATGATTTTTCACTGTTTATTATGGTATTTCACCTAGAAAAATACAATTTGTTGAATGAATTTCCTTGACGATCTCTATCCTAGTCAATAATTCCTATGCTTACTTCTTTGTTTACTTATTTATTTACTGCCTGCAAAGAGGGAGGGGTCCTGTCTGTCTTGTTCACTGCCATACTCCTAGCTGGCATATACCAAATAAGAATCTGAATGATTGTTGTTAATATTAAAATCAGAATAATCATATTTTAATATAACACAATCCAAAATATAAAACCATATATAACTTGCTCTTTCAAAAATTAAATGAGATTGAAAGAAAAACACTACATTGCTGCGCTGACATACGTAACACTGCCATGTAGCACAGCAGTTTGGCTGTGGCAGTTTAACAAGGAAATCATCATTTGAAAGGTAAGTAAAAATTCAAATTTAAAGTGGTAGCTACTTTGATATAAATAAAATCTATTGTTTCCTAGCATTAGTATACCTAGCTTTTCACAAAATAGGTTTTTGTCAATTCCAAGAATGATACAGACAAATGCCTTGAAATTAGTTTGAACCTGCTCTTCAAAGACAACATTTCCATTGGACAAAATGACAAGACAATAAACAATAATGCAGGGAGTTTCAGAAGGCCTGTGTTTTGGTCCTGGCACACTGGCTAACCCTGTGATCTTAGGACAGTGATAAAACCTTTGAGCCTCAGTTCCTTTAACTACATCATCACAGTAATTTCTGTATGTCCTAACAATATAAAAAGAGCTTCTGGTAAGGATCAAAGGAAATAATAGTAAAAGAATTTGTAAAACTATCAAAAACAGCATATAATGCCAGATTATCAAATAACATGAAATTTCACTTAGCTCAATTACCTGAGATTTTTTTCAAAGTATAATCTTTTTCGAAAGTATTTTACCTTAATACATTCATCACTTGGAATATCAAACACTTTCTCAATTTGGTTTTCAACCCTTTCAGGATCAGCATTCTTCAGATCTATCTGAAAAAAAAAAAAAAACATTATGTGTTAGTACAATAAAGATAAGATGACTTATGTATTAACAGTATTCAAAGGTAGTAAAAAGCTTACCCATTTTAACCTAACTGACCCCACTATGATTTTTTTAAAAATCACTGATATATTAGCAGTACAATTTAATAACCATGACTGAAAAAGAGAAGTTAGGTAGCAAAGAGCATGCAAAAAAACTTAAGCAGTTGGCTACTCAGCAACTGAAGAGATCAGTAGCAATTTATCAATTAAGCAGCATGTGAACTGATTTTAAAAGTTGATTTAAATATAACATTGTCTGACAACAAGCTGTCTTACCTATGGCCTTCTTTTAAACTTAACCCCAATATCAAGAAATATAATTTAAAGCAATGCAGATTTTAAAATTAAGATAATTTTGAAATATGAAATGGAATTTTATAGACAGAGCTCAGTTTAGCACTAAATTTTTATGCTTCATGTGTTGTCTTGTTTCTTCCTAGATTATATTTCCTATGTATGGTTTAATCTGACAAACATGATTTGTCCACCCTGCAGAAATGGCCCTCAGTCACCTGCACGATAATTCAGGGAAAGTATCTTCTCAATTGTGTGTAAGGGTAGAGTTTCAGTTGTACTTCCATTACATACAATACAAAGAGATAAATTCCACAATGTATTTAATAAATACCTGGAGATCCCTCATATAGTAAATTGTACAATTAACATTTAAACACTAACTTTACTTTTAGAAAGTGAAATAATAACACTGTTGTCTTATTGTAATTACCTTATTTATAACTGGAATTACCGATAGCTGTGCTTCAAAGGCAAGAAAGAAGTTTGCTACAGTTTGGGCTTGAATACCCTGAAAAGATCAAGACACAAGATACTCAGATGACCATTCTATTATCCATCACAAAACTTGTAATTTAAGACCACTACACATATCTTCATCAAGAGATTTTGCATCATGCTAATAATAAAATTAAATAAAATGCCACGTAACTACCCTTCATACTTTTCTTTCCAACTTATGTCTTTGGGGTCAAAATGAAAATCACTGATGGTAAAGCAATAACCACATCAAGCAGAGTGACCGAACAGACAGTCTACTAAGTTTGAGATAGGAAGCCTTTAAGGAAAGGTACAGGGCAAATCAACTATGGGTATCTATTTTTCTATGCATCTGGATCATTCTCTATGATAATTCCTTTCAGTTCAGAAAGCATTTATCAGGCATTGCAGAAACGAAGATGTAACATGGACTCCCAAGGACCTCAAAGCTTTTGAGAGAACACAGTCATCACGGCAGTTTATAAAGCTCACTACTGCCTATATAAGTTAGAGACTGACTTTCCTTAATAGAATCAGGAAAGGCTTAACACAACACCATCACAACCAGCAACAAAACATTAGGTTCTGAATGAAGAGTTTGTGAGAAACATATATCAAAATCTTACTTAAGTACATTCACAGCTTTCACAGCTTTTATATGGTCATCTGCTGAATATCTTTAGGGTTTACAGCACAAAAAAGCTTAGTAATGTTATTGATTTTTTAAAAACCGAATACTCCCCAAATTATTGCCTAACTAAAGATTTATTTGCAAGATCTGCTAAAAACGAATATAGAAAGCTCAGATTAAGAACTGCTAAAATTGGTAGGCTTTTTTTTTGGGGAAGATGCAATGATAATATGACATCACACTTCAAAAAAATACAACAATCTTTTGAACAATTCCAATTTAAACACTAGTCAATTCCAGAGAATGCTTTAGTATAATAGTATTTCAAACTAACAGGATGAAACCATATGATTTTGAATAAGTAATAGATTAAAACTATTTTTTAATTATACGTGAAGTTCTGAGGTACATGTACAGAACGTGCAGGTTTGTTACATAGGTATACACATGCCATGGTGGTTGGTGCATCCATCACCCCATCATCTGCATTAGGTATTTCTCATAAATCTATTTTTTAAACACAAAAAGTATATTTCCAAAACACATTTTAAAGAAAAACTCTTGAAACAACCAGTCATGTCATATCACATGTCACATCATACAAAATGAAAAGCACCTACCTCATTTGCATCAACCACGAGTAAAACTCCCTGGCAAGCAGAAAGTGACCTGGATACTTCGTAACTAAAATCAACATGGCCCTGGGAAACAAAAATATTGATACCTGTAAATGTGAGCTGTAATTTTTAAGGAAAGGGCATGATGGGAAATTTATTGACTCTACTTGATAAAAGTTGTTAAATACTGGTTTCTTTTTTGTAGCCTGTGCTTTTGAAACAATTGACACTAATAGAAGAACACTAAGAAAACAAAAAGTAAAAGCAGATGTTTAATATTCAGTTCAAAAATTAAACAAGGATCTGTTTGCACTACTGACACAATATTCACTTTAACAATACATACAAAATTAAACTTACTGGTGTATCAATGAGATTTAAAAGGTACTGCTTTCCTTCATAATTGTGAAAAAGAGATGCTGTCTGTGCTTTAACAGTGATTCCTCTTTCTCGTTCCACTTGCAATTTATCGAGAACTTGCTTATTATTCTTTGTTTTATCAATTGTCCCTATAAACAGAAACACTGATATTTCTCTGGGCTTTAAAAAAGAAAGAGAATATTACTTACAAAATTAAAATTTAAGAGTATGGTGAAAGTAATTCTCAATAACTCTTAGCCATCAGTTAAGTATGTAATATAAATGGAAATACCTGTAAGTTCTAGGAGCCTGTCAGCTAAAGTACTTTTGCCATGATCCACATGTGCAATGATACTGAAATTTCTAATATTTTCAACAGGAAATCTAGACATGTCAAGTTTTTCCTAGAAAGGGGAAATACCACATTTAGGAGTATAAATTTTGCATACTATAAAACAACTACACCAATTCAAAGCATATTCTCTTAATCGTTGAACAATATCATTTCTAGCATATAATATTGTTTACATTCTTCTAAGAATAAAGACATGTATGGCTAAATTCATATTACAAGGAACATCAGTTTAATAGTCAAAGGTAACTATATTAGCTAAATAACAATCACTTACTTAACATTTCTACGCCATTTTTAGGGCCTATCAGGAGCTGAACTTGTTATCATAAATGGAGAACATAAGATACTTAGAACTTCTAAAGGCCTGAGAATACCTTGTCCAGTAAAACTTTTGAGGCAGTGGAGCTACAGAAAAGCCGAAAGATACATTTTCTGCACCTATCAAACATTTAATCAGGAATCAGATTTATTTTAAAAATCTGTGTCTCAGCCAGGCACAGTGGCTCATGCCTGTAATCCTAGCACTTTGGGAGGCCAAGGCAGGCGGATGACTAGGTCAGGAGTTCAAGACCAGCCTGGCCAAGATGGTCAAACCCCGTCTCTACTGAAAATACAAAAATTAGCTGGGCATAGTGGCACATGCCTGTAGTCCCAGCTCATCTGGAGGCTGAGTCAGGAGAATCGCTTGAACCTGGGAGGTGGAGGCTGCAGTGAGCCAAGATAGTGCCACTGCACTCCAACCTGGGTGACAGACTGAGACTCTGTCTCAAAAACAAAAACAAAAACTCTGTGTTTCTAATTGGGTTTCAAAATTTTATTTTAGATACAATTTTGCTACTTGGCAGCTTCTCTGGTGAGAAAGAAAAAAATGACATGAGACAAATAACTTTTAACGCTTAAAATTTAAAAATATTTTAAAATGGAACTCCTGGTTTTTAGTGTACACATCTTTAACGGTTTACTGAAACACACCACAATCTGCTAGAAACTGGTATCAAGCAAAATATACCAGTTATTTGTACTCAAAACATTTTTCCAATCAAATCTGTATTTCACCATCAGCAAAACCATGAAATTACAATGAAATATAAAATTCACATGAGCTTTAGGTTCTTTTATAGTAGCCTAATACAAACAGATAATAAAAGCACAATTACAGCTGAAAGTTTGCCAAAAAAAATTTTTTTTAACTAATTCTGATGTTTGCCCTGTAGATTTTTTCTCTTCAGTTCAAAAGTTATACAGAATTGCACCATTTTTAAGAACTCTGAATTGCAATATAAGTCCATTTTTAAAACCACAGGCATATTAGGACCAAAGTTGATTAATTATAAGGTTTTGTTTTTCCGCTTACTTATAGCTTGCCTTCAACCACTTCAGTTTTATGCCCAAACTGTGACCCTTCATAATTATCAGAGTTGTTGAACCTCCCACCCTCTCCCACCGCAAAGTCAAAATTACACAGGTTTGCCCCGGCTGAGGTAGAATGAAATAATAAAACTACAAAGACCGAGCACTTCTTGAATTCTAGGTATTAGGTATTAGTCTAAAAAAGTCCACTTCTCACATCACACAAGTTAGCGACTGGATGTTTGATTCCTTCTGCATTCAACAAATGAAGCAGGAGAGTGACAAAGAAGTAACTTACCCAGGTCACATAGCTAGTTAATTTGCAGGAAAACTGACGTTTTATTAATATTTACTAGCAACTTTCTCAGCAGGCTTTGTAGAATTAAAAAGATGAATACACACAAAGCGCTTCGACCCAGTGGCTCGCATAAACAAATCAACATTTGACATTGCGAATGAGAAAACCCAGGAAGTCAGTGACTTTCCCAAGGTCACACTAGTGAGCAGTGGAGGGTCGGGAGCCTAAGCAGTGCTCACACTCTCCGCTCTGCCCCACTGTACCAAGTGGCAAACAGGGTTTAAAGCTAGTCCTAGGAAGTCTTGCACATTTCCAAGATCGCATGGGGCACTCTAACTTTTTAAAACGTGGCTAAATCATATTCCAGGGAGCAGTCACCTTGAGGTCAGCGGCGCTGTAGAGCCTGTCGGTAGCCCAGGACTCCCGAGCAGCCCCGAAGGTTAACGCGGGCCGGGAACCCGGGACCACCAGAATGGAGGCCCCTGTGGCCCGCGGCGCGAGCGCGCGTGCGCACCCCCAGCCCCGACCCACGAAGGTCAACATGACCCGGGCGGAGGAGGCGTCAGGAGAGGGTACCGACACGCAACAGCAGCATAGCCCGCTTTTATTCGAAGGTACCCCGGTAGGGTCCGATGGACAGGACTCAAACAGATCCTCTGAAGCGGACAAGACAATGAACCCCTGATGGTTCCGCCCAACTGCCGGCTCCGGTTGAACCCCGAAGACGCGGCGCAGTTTGCTGACGTCTGCACGCCGCACGACGTCGTGACATCAGCGCGTCTTGGCGCCGGGTAGTGGAGAGGTTACATGAATCGAAGCTTTCAATTGACTCCCTAAAATGCAGTGTGTAGAAAGAGTACATACTAGCTTGTATTATCTGTTGAGTGCTGTGCCAATTCCTTTGCATTGTCTCTTTCTTTCTCACTACTGCCCTGTGGTGTGTGTACTGTCAGTTCCCTCAAACTACCTCAGGAAATCCGGACCGAGTGACTTGCCTAGGAGCTCACGGGTGGGAAGCTGTGGAGCCTGGCGGGCTGCCCAGGCAATCTGATTCCCGAACCAGGAGGCGAGATCTTAAGTGCAGGGGCTTAAAGATACTATTATTAGCACAACGTTGAGGCTTAGCCTTCTACCTAATGACAAAATAATAATGGCTTTTTTAAAATCTGGAGGTCGAAATATATTCCCCATGTTGTCATCGATTGAGCTAATCTTAAACTGCATCTGAAAGGAATCGGGCCGTAACATTGAATGTAATAGTGAATCTAGAAAGGTTTTGGCAAGAAGTAAATGTGGGGAAAAGTTCCATGCTGGACGCCCAATGTTTCCATCGTCATCAAGTTACCACTTCGTCGAATGAGCTCTGGCAAAGTAAGAATGGGGAATAAAATAGAGATGATAAGTGGATTGCATCCAGTGATTGTCTCCCACTACTTCTCTTGCGCTTTTCTGGAATATCCAGAGTTTGGTGCGAAGGAGGAAGATGAAAACTCTGTTCAATTCACCATTGTGACTGAAGACAGAATCCTTCGTATTGTTTCCAGAGCCTTTGAAAGCTTCTTTATTTGGGGGAATTCTTCGGATCAAGAATTCTGTAGCAGACTCAGTTCTTTGTTGGAATTTTTATGAATTAAAACAGTACTTGATACACGATAATTCTGTCACACTTGTAAGAGAATGAATTTAACAACTGTCTTGAAGTGAGCACAATAATTTATATTCAGTATTGCCTAGACTTACCTAATTTGCACACTACCCTCGTTAATTTTCACCATATACTGTCAGAGATAAACAAAAGAAGACACCAGTTAAAGTGGTGAAGACAGATTTTTATTACAGTGGTATACTATTGCAATCGGGATGAAGATCCAGAATGAACTAAACTACAATTTGTACAGAGGTGACTGCATTTTAAAAGGAGAATACAGGAGAAGGGAGAGAGAACAACTTGATCAAAGTCAGGGAAATGGAAATTTACAAAAACAAGGGCAGGAGAATGGTCCATTTGAATCCACCTGGCTTGTTAACTGATGCTTACGGAAATTAGGCTCTTACCCTTCCTGCAAATGCTCAGAAACAGGGGTCCTACCTTTACCTGCTGGCTGTAACAAATTATTTTGTCAGCAGTGAGCTTTCTCAAACAAAAATTTAAAGGGGCTTCATCTTAAAGCTGTTAGAAACTATATTAGTTTGTTAAAGTCTTTTAATGTGTGTGGGCGAGTGGGTAGGGGAAGGATGTGGATGAAATCATTTGTGCTGACGGTCTGTAGTTTTTATAGACAAGTTTGAGGCTTTGCTGATGAGAGGGCTTAGAGAAGCCTGGGTAGAGTTTGGTTAAGGAGAGAATCTCTGTCAATCCTCATACCGATATATACTTGATATTTTTATTTAACTTACCTTTATATGAACATGAATGTCTTTTAAAAGAGAACATTGTAGATTACCATTAATAGAAAAAGCATGATGACCTGTCAAGAGTAACAGTAAATATAACTATAATGAATAAAAAATATGATTCAACTTTAGGTTTGGTCTGTATGGATTACAAAAGGAAGATTAGCAAATATTAGAAAAGAATTTTAAAATATTAGCCTCAAACTGAGATTTTTTTCTTTGACCTAACAAGAAGCATTTAAATAAGGTTGAAAGAAAAACTATATCTGAACGACACAGTGTCCTTGATACCACATCTATGTCTCACCTAAATCTATCTGGTGCCTCCACAGGTATTTGTCTCACACTTTAAAAAACCGCAATATCTTATAAGACTGACATCATATTCCCCAACCTACAAATGAAAAAACATATTCATTAGGAAAATACTGAACTCCACTATGTCAGGTGCCATGCTAGCTGTGGAAACTCAAATGAATTAAGCAAAATGTCTAAAATTACATAATAGATAAATGCAAAAATTATTTGAATCCAAATTTTTGGAAACTAAAGCTCATGTCTTGCAATATCTTTGACAGCACAACTTGATTTATTATTCGACTTGAAAAGAAGCAGGAGGTATAGCCACTGAACTTCAAAAAGGAGGTATATTTTCTTCTGTGCTTTGAAGGATAAGCATTTTTTTATTTTTACCCAAGGAGATAAATGGAAGGTAAGCAGAGGAATAATCAACAGCACAGCACATGTTCTCAGTTTCCAGCACTACCTACATAATTTGTATCAATTCGTTTCATCTTCACAGAGCCCTCTATTGCTGATACTCTTATTATCTCTGTTTTATAGATTTCCAAGAAAAATATGGTCCATGCTTTTTAAAAAACTGTCTAGCATCACACGGTGAAGAACTAAACACACAGTATATGGGGTTAATAGTCAGTAGAGGAACACAGCCAACATTCAGGACAGTGACATTTTATCTGAGGCAAGGAGTTCTGAAGAGCTCATATAATTTGCAAACTCATAAATCAAGACTCAGTTTATCTGTAAGAATAAATATATAATAGGGAGATTGCATTCTTATACAGAACATTAATCCACAACTATTGTATGGTTTCTGTATTTGTAAATATACTGAAGGGAATATGAGTTTGCTGGGGCTTCCATAACAAAGTACCACAGACTGACTTGGTGGCTTAAACAATAGACATTTATTTTCTTACAATTCTGGAGGCTACGAGTTTAAGATCAATGTATCAGCACAGCTGGTTTCTTCTGAGACCTCTCTGGCTTGTAGATCAGCACGTTCTTATGTGTTCTTGCAGGGTCTTCCCTCTATACATGTTTGTGTCCTGATTTTCTTATCAGGACTCTAGTCCTAATCATAATACTTTTAAATTAATTGTCTCATTAAAGACCCTGTCTCTAAATACAGTCACATTCTGACATACTGTCAGTTTGAACATCAACATATGAACATGGAAGTGTTGACACAATTCAGCCCATAACAAAGGGAGTAATGAATAAAAACAATCTATAAATATCAACTCTAAATTCTGTTGCAAAGTTATTGATATTGTGGAGCATTTTTAATACTAACAGTACCATTAATAAATGATTAAAGTAGTATCACAGTAGCCATTTAAAACACTTGCACAATTTTAGAGGATAATCACACAATATTAACAAAGGTTCTCTGGTATTGCTGTTAGGCAGCTAAAATTGTGCCACCGTGGGTCTACAGTATAAAACACATCTTTCAGTCTATTTTTGAGGCCCGTTTTTAAATTATTCTGAGTTTTTTAGACCTTTATATTTTTTTCAAATTTTGAACATAAAAATTGGATCTTTACAAATAATTTCCTGTTACAAAATAGAAAGTGTGTGGGTTAGAGGAGGAATCATTTATAGAAAAAAGGGTTTGTATCACTTTTTGAAGGGCTTTGAACAGGAACTTACTTGTTAGCATTTCACCATTAATCTATGCGGAAACAATTGTAAGAAAGGAAAAAACACAGATTTTTTGCTATTGTAGGGAGCTGTCTCTAACAATGGTGTATGAAATGGATTGAAAAGAAATCAAATGAGGTGATGAGAATGAAAAGGAGAGGTGAGTTTTTTATTTTAATAATCTAGGTGAGACACAGTAAGGTCCTGGGTGAATCAGTGGCAGAGTATGAAGAAATGATGAGTAGGCATTTTGGAGACAAAATTAATAGGATTAATTTGATGTAGTGAGATAGAGAGGGAGAAGCCCAGGATAACTCTAAATTTCTTCTTACAAATGCAAACCTGAGCTGTCAGAAACTATATTGGTGTTTGTTCAAATGTGCATAAGGGTGGGAGTAAGGAGGATGTGGATGAAATCAGTTGTGCTGCGAATTTTGTAGTTCTTATAGGCCAAGGTGGAGGCTTTGCCAGTAAAAGGGCTCAGAGGAACCTGGCTATAGTTTAGTCAGGAAGAGTATTTTTGTCAACCTTCCTGTTTCTCTTATATATTTAATATTTTTATTTAAATTAACTTACCTTTTATATGTAAATGTTTAAATAGAAAACTTTGTATAATTACTATAAATGGAAACAGTGTAATGACCTATTAAAAATTAACAGTATCAGCATAATGAATAAAAAATGTGATTCATTTAGAGTTTGATTTCTTTTGATTAAAAAAGGAGACTAGTCAGTGTTAGAGAAGAATTGTAAAATATAGCACCAAAATAAGATATTGGTTGGAACAAACAATAAATTCTTTTGGCAACTTTGAGCTTTCTCAGACTGAAACTTAAGGAGACTGGAGTCATCATCTATTTTTCTGGAAAACATTGACTAATATAGATGTTTAGGGGCAATTTTTGAAAAATATAAGTATAAATCCATAGATGCTATTCTGTTTCCTTAAGGCATGTTTCACAAAAGAATGCCTAAAGTGTGATGCGTTCTTCTCTCTTCTTTTCTCAACAACTTTATTTCCTACCCTCTGACTTCAAAAAGTTACCTAGTACCAGTTTTTAGAAAAAAATTTTACAGATGATTTCCAGAACTCTAGCCCCGAATTTTTTTCCTAAGCTCCATTTATAACTGCCTATGAGATATTGAATATTAAAAAAGTCTAACACCAATGTTATTCTCTAACACCAATGTTATTCAATATAATGTGAACAATACATTCACATTATTTATTCAAGTTTATTCACAAACTGTCTGAAATGCTAGGTATATATACTGGCTATACACACACACATACAGACAAAATGTGTATATATATAGTGTGTGTGTGTGTATATATACAGATATTTAGCCATGCACAGCACGCACATGTGTATGGAGACAGAGAGAAATACATCACATTTTAAATTTAAATAACTGACTCACATGATGTGGAAGCCAGCAAGTAAGAAATTTGTACACCAGGATGGCAGCCTAGAAATTTAGATGACTTGATGTTCCACTCTTGAGTCCAAAATATGCAGGGAATTCAAAACCTACAGGAAAACTTAGGCAGGATTTCTGTGTTGTAGTACTGAGGCAGAATTCCTTCTTCAGTTTATCTTTTAGCTCCCCTATTCTACTATAAACAGCAAGGAGAAACCAGGCTGCACTGTCAATACTTTGCTTAAAATTTTCCTCAACTAGATATCCAAGTTCATCACGTATAATTTCTTTCCACTCTGTAGAACAGTAGAACACAATTCAACCAAATTCTCTGTCACCGTTTCTTCAGTTTCCAATAATATGTATCACCTGTTCTCCAGTTTCCAATAAAATTATCCTCATTTTTGTCCGATACCCCACTACCTTTAATATCATATTTCTAGCACCATTGTTGTGATGATGTATGATCTAAGATAATAGAAGCTTTCTCTCCAGCTCTCCTCTTTATGAGCTCTCTGCAGGCTCTCCTTAAACATCCATATTTTTTACCAACAATTTCTTCAAGGCAGTCTAGGCTTTTTCTGCCATTCACCTCAAAACTCAGTCTTTACCCATGTCTTAAGTTCAAAACAACGTCTACTTTTTTAGGTATTTCTTGTTGAAGAAGCCCACTTCCTTTTGCTGTCTGTATTAGTTTTCTAGGGCTTCCATAACAAAGAACCAAAAACTGAGTGGCTTAAACAACAGAAATCATTATCTCACATTTCTGGAGGCTAGAAGTTCAATTGGCAAGGTTGGTTTTTACTGGGAACTGGGATGGAGAATCTGTTCCATTCCCCCCTATGAGCTTCTGCTTGTTTCCTGGCAGTCTGTGGCATTTCTTGGCTTGTAGCTGCATTACTCCAATATCTGCCATATGGTGTTCTCCCTGTGTCTCTTAACATGGTCTCCTGTCTTCGCATGTCTCCGTGTTCAAAATTTCCCTTTTTATAAAATACCAGTAATGTTAAAACCAACCTAATGACCTCATTTTAACATGGTTACCTCTGTAAAGACCCCATTTTCAAATAAGGTCACATTCTGAGGTACTGGGCATTAAGGTTTCAACATATCTTTCTGGTGGGGACAGAGTTTAACCACAACAGCATCTAAGAGCTAACCTCCAGGCAGGCCCAAGGTCAATAGCCTTCTGTCTAAATTTTTATCCTGGTTAAGAATCTGGATGGACATCCTCTTTCTGAGTCTCAACAATGAGCCAGACTGAGACTCTGTATCATAATTTATGGTAATTTGTAAAAATTGCCTTAAAATTAGCCTTAAATCCAAAGACTCTTTTAATAATAATCACTTTTAAAGTATTTATGTTCAAGCAAAAGCATTACAAACCCAAATACTCTGAATAAATACTTATGTGGTAATTCTTAAATGGCCATAGCAATATTTCTTGTCTGACATGCTGTCCCCAGAAACTGGCCACTACCTCCATTGTTTTAGTTTTCTATTGCCATATAACTAATTACCACAAATGTAGCACCTGAAACAGTACAGATTTATTAGTTCATAGTTACGTAGGGCATAATTACAGCGTGGTTCAGTTGGATCCTCTGCTTAGTATTTCACAAGGCTGAAATCTAGGATCTAGTCAAGCTGGACTTTTACCTGGAACCTCTAGAGTAATATCTCCTTCTGAGTTCATTCACACTGCTGGCAGACTTCAATTCCATGTAGGACTAAGATACCCATTCCCTAGTTGGCTGTTACCAGGGAGCAGCCCTCATCTCCTTGCAGCTACTCACATTCTTTGGCATGTGGCCCCCTCCATCATAAAGCTAGCCATGGTACATCAAATCCCCTCTGAGTTTCAAATCTCTCGCTTCTCATTCTTCTGCCGCCAGCCACCAGCCAGAGGAAATTCTCTTTTTAAAAAAGATTTATGTGATTAGATTAAGGCACTCGGATCATCTCCCTATTTTAAAGTCAACTGAGAAGTGACCTTAATTACATGCCTTTTGCTAAGGTGACACCGAGCATCAACTACTGGACATATGGACTCAGCAAGCCTTCACATGATTCCAGAATTTAGTTTCTGAGCTACCACAGATTTTGCCAAGCAGAGCAGGGAAGAGCTCTCCCAATCGGCATAGCCCAAATGGCAGATTCCTGAAAAAGATAAATATATCCTTGATTAAATTCAGTAAATTTTGATGTGTGTATATTGCGTGTGTCGGGGGGGGGTGGGCAATGGCTATCTGTAACAACTAAAGTACATATATTTATTTTATTCTGAGAAATCTGCATTAATTAATGAGTACATTAGCCCCTTTTTCATACTGATTTAATGAACTGCTGAGACTGGGTAATTTATAAAGGAAAGAAATTTAGTTGACTCACATTTCAGCATGGCTGGGGAGACCTCAGAAAACTTACAGTCATGGCAGAAGTCAAAGGGGAAATAAGGCACCTTCTTCACAAGACATCAAGAGGGAGAAGTACTGAGTGAAAGGGGAAGAGCCCCTTATAAAACCATCAGATCTCATAAGAACCCACTATCTCGAGAATGGCATGGGGGAAACCGCACCTGTGATTCAATTACCTGCACCTGGTCTCTCCCTTTACATGTGGGGATTATGAGGATTATAACTCAAGATGAGATTTGGCTGGGGACACAGAGCCAAACCATATCATTTATTAATCATTCAACAAATATTAGCTGGATGTTTACTACATGTCAGACACTGTATTAAGTCATGGGAATGCAAAAATGAAATAGGTATGGTTGTAATACTTAGAAAATAAATTTTAAAAGCCATTGTATAAAAGATAATATTACAATGTTATGATTGTTATGATAGAATTTTCAATAAAGTATTATGAAGAAACAGAGAAGAGGCCTCTTCTACAACCAGAGTGTTGGTATCAGGAAAGTCTTTGCATGGCGGGTGACAATAATACTTAGTTATACGCATTAACAAAGAACTCTTCTAAATGTCTCATTTTGTAAATATCTCAATTAATCCTCAAAACAACCTTATAAATAGGTCTTATTGCCCCTGTTTTACAGATAGGGCAACTGAGCCTGGGCTGGTTGAATAACTTGCCTGAGTTCATACAGATTGTAAGTAGTGAAGGTGAATTCAAGCACTACTCTGGCAGATTTGAAAAATACTCCCTTGACCACAGAGTTAGGCCCCTAACTTGGGGGTTAAAGGATAAGTTAAATTCAACCAGGATGAGTTGAAAGTGGGGTGTGACATTCCAGATGGAAGATCCTACATGAACAGAGGCATGATATATACAGGAAACAGCCAGCACTTTTAGGTGGCAGGAATTTAGAGTTTGGCAAGAAGTGAAGCTGAAAAAGAAGTCAGGAACCAGACCATGGAAAGAGAAGCTTGGATTTCATGATGCTGGTAATTGTAGCCACTGCAAGATTAGAAAGATTTTAAACAGGGAGTAGAATGGCAATTTTGTGTCTCATGTAGGTCATTCTGACAGCTGCTTGGAGACAGGGAATAAATTAGTTTCAAGAGATAAATGATGACAACCTACATGGGGACAGTGATACTGTTGCTTGAGAAGAAATGAATTTGGAAAGTAAAATTATCCTGCCTTAAAAGAATATAGAATATGAAAGAATCAATTGCCTATTACGAATCCAGAGTAAAGAAAATTTTTGTATTTCACACTTGAAATGTATCAACTGGCCTCTGATTTCCATTAGGCCTCCATTATCTTCTATTGGTTTAAAAAATAAGCAGGGCAAGGGAGAGGGAACATTTTGTTTAGTTTTGCACTGTGGAGGCTTGTGTCATTCTTGTCAGGTGAAGACCAATTCAATTGCTTTCTAAGCTTGTTGTCATATTATTCTAAAACACAAATCTCAAAAGCAAAGTTTATTGTTCACCAGTTCTTCTTCAGTGAATCTTATTGATTCAGGAAGTTAGTAATAACGGAAAATGACTTGTCCCTGGCTTCCTTCCTTTTGCTTTTCGGAATATATAGAAATTTGTTTGATGCCTTAGCTTAATGTCTTTAACCTTGATAAATGATATGCTACCCATATACCAAAGTACATCACACAGGAAAGGCTTGGCTATTTTTTCACCAGTCAGGTAACTTTCCTAAACCTCAAGGCAATGCCCAGACAACGGCTGTGGCCTTTGTACTGTCATTTTTGGGGAACACATATTTTCACTAATACATCTTTCAAAGGTATGTCTTCTTCAGGAAGCTATGTCAGGGAGCATCTGGATTTCATTAAGAGTTTTGATAGATTTTACTATTAAAAATTATAGTATTAATGTGTGATTTTTATCTCCACAAAATACTAGGAAGGATAAGATTGGAAGTGTTTAAATTGATATATATTCTGACCTAACATATACAACAATAGCTAAGTGAAAGGCATCAATTAAAGAAACTTTGGAGGCTGAGGGGTGCAGTTGCTCATGCCTATACTCCCAGTGATTTGAAAGGCAGAGGCAAGAGTATCACTTGAGACCAGGAGTTCAGGGCAGCAGTGAGCTATGATTGTGCCACTGCACTCTAGCCTAGGCAACGGAGTGAGACACCCTATCACTTGGGGAAAAATTTAAAAAGACACTTTGGTTGTTAACTATGTGTTTACGGGAAGGTGTGTTGTAAACTTTAAGTTACAGTTATAGAGCTTAACCTGGTCTAAACAAGAAGTTCTATTGGCTTATATCACTGCCAAGTCTCTTTAAGGCTTGGATTGATCAGGATCACAGGTCCGTTTCTCTGATAGTCCATTGGTTCTGCCTTCCTCCATATTTGGTTTATTCTTGTCTTACATCCTTAAAAAATGAGTGTCAGAAGCAATTGAGACACTGTTTCTTCTTAGTCAAATACAGGAATAGAGCACCAGTTTTCACAATCAGGGAAATAATCTTTTACAAGGTGTTGATCTGGATCTTCTAGTAATGCTATGGAAGAAATTCTGATCTGAGCCCCAGAGCCCTTAAACAATATTGGCATGGTGTTCCTCCGAAAGGAAAACTAGGTGCTGACAGGAAATGAGAAGGTGGATTGGATATTGAGTAGCAATAAATGTCCATTACAAGGATTAAAAGATTCTTAGGCAATCCAGAACAGTACATTTCTAAGTGCACAGTGCCAAGGAAAACAGATCTTTATGCCTTAAAGAAATTAATTTTCCCGTGACTTTATCTTTTTAAAAAATTACTTTACCATCTATTTCTTACCTGTGTTATTTTTTGCTTCTCTGACACTTTGTATTCTTGTATGAGTCATTATTTGCATAGTACTGGTCAATTTTTTTCTCTAATAATTCCTCCTATCAATTGTTTCTGATTTATTAAACACCTCGCAATAGTATTCATTCATTTGAAAGTGAATTATCCTAGAAAAACATCACTTCCTTTTGTGTTTGTTTCTCTTTGGCAATTGTGGAATTTAATACTTATATATTTTTGCTCACAAGGAAGGGAATTGTCACATGTTGAATAAAGAATATGAGAAAAAAATCCTTTTAATGTTGCACTAGAAACATGAAAAGAAGAGAACTTTTTTGTTTTAGGGCATAAAAGGTTTTATTAAAAAAATCCCTGCAGAATTCAGTAGATTCCAGTTTGCAATAAAATATCTTCACAGAAAATTTTAGCACATTTAGGCAATATATCAAGCAGCTTTGCCACACAGATAATGTCTCCCATCAGAAGCTTCTGCTGTGGCCATGTTAAGAATATAAATATTTTTAGGTACACTTACAGTATTTGAAATATTTCAAATATTTGGCCTTACATACCATATAGTCCAAAAATATAATTTTATTGCTTAGAAAACTGACATGCAGAGAAACTAAGTAAATTGCCATAGGTCACACAGCAGGGAGAAGAGAGCTTACATTATAACAGAAATACAATGCTAGCCTGCAAGTTTACAGGAAGCTATTATTTGAGAAACCTCTATGACAAATAACTTCATGGCTCTCTTAGAGAGAAATTTGATGATGTTTTCCCCTTGGAAAAAGATGAGCTGGAGGCCCTCTGGTACCATATAACATGGTACCATGTTATATGAATGCTGTCTCCCATTGTCCTTCTTTGTCATAATAGATGATTTAGAGAGAAATAGCATGAGCATAATACATCAAGAGAAGACATTAGTATGGCTTCAAGTTTGCTTGTCAGGTAAATTACCTGGTTTTCTTAGAAAATGAGAATTCCGCCATATCGATATGACATGTGAAGGTAAGTTCTTATAAATTTAATTAGTTTTTAAAAAGATTTTGATATCAAGGTATAGTTAAGTTTGTCAGTTTTACTGACAAGTTATTGTATTAGTTATCTACTACTACGGAACAGCACACATTTTTATCTTATAGTTTCTTTGGGTCAGGAAACAGGGCATGGCTGAACTGGGTTCTCTGCTATACAGCGTATCACAAGGCTGCAATTGAGGTGTTAGACTAAGATCCATACGCTTAACTGAAGACACAACTGAGACAGGAGCCTTTTCCATGCTCCTTCAGTGATTTGGGGCAGTATTCAGATCCTGTGGTCTGATGAACTGAGGACCTCATTTTCTACCCATTCGTTTGCTGGAGGCCTCCTTCACTTCCATGCCACCTAGGTCTCTCCCATATTTTAGCTAGCTTCAGCAAGCCACAAAGGCAACAGAGTCTGCTAGCAATAGAGAGCTCATAATACTTGTAACTTAATCACAGAAATGACATCCCATTATATTTTCCATATTTTATTGGTTAAAATCAAGTAATTAAGACTATGCTCAAGGGAGAGGATAACACAAGAGTGTGAATACCAGGCTGCGGAGATTATTGATGACCATATGAGAAGCTGCCTATCACAGTTAGAAAAAAACCTTTCCAATAAAGACTGTCAGTAGAACTATTAATATTATTCTATGAAAACCACAGCCTAAAATTCACAGCCTAAAAACATGCTCAGCAATAGATTTTTATATAGAAACACTGATGCAATAGAAAGAAAAAAAAAATTTAAGCTAGTTTTGCTATATTTGAAGCTACATAACATACTTACTTAGACAATAAAACAATGCCAGAGACTATATCCCACAATTTTTTATTTCCCCAGTCATAATCAAATATATGTAATAATGAGATTTGAATACATATTTTTAATATAAATATTTATCTTTAATGTATAGTAAGTAATTAATTTATCAGTTTTGTTAATTGCTGTGATTTATCAGTGTTTTTAGTTCCACAACATGTATATATGTGTGTGTATATAGACACACACAATTAAAACAAGCTCATGTAAATCATAAAGATCATTACATCATTTGATACATTTTACATTATTTGATATATTTAAAATAGTCCTGAAAATTAATTCTGCCACATGAATTTGAGTATATATCTTATTAGTCTTATTTTTTGAATTTCTGCTCTGAACATAATACTGTATATTCCATTTATCATTTAATCAATGTATTAATCAGAAGAGAAATATATTTATATATCTTATTTTTAACAAATTGCTAATTATAAATGACTATGAAAAGAGAAAAGATATTGATATGGGTTTTTCTATGTTACATGATATTTTCAAGTATATTATGCTGATAAAATATTAAGAAAGCCTCTTACACAGAGATTTTATTCTAAATAGATACACATTAATTTTGATAAAGAAAAAAAGGTGAGGTTAAAAAATTGTCTTGTTTGAGTATTCATTAATTCAACATACCTTTACTGAACATTTATTGTATCTTAGAAACTGTGCTAGGTGCTATGAAGACTATATGAATGCAGTGAAATTCTCAAGTGTCTCACCAGAATGTAATATAAGCCTTGTACATAATTACAGTAGATGGTAAGTGATGGCAACAGTGAGATATCTAAAAGACAGATGTTCAACTTAAAGCAGTGATTGCCTATGATATAATTGGACTACATAATATGCTGTGTTTCACCCCAACTGGTTCTAAGAAGCTGAAGCTTTTAAGCAATCATGAACATTGAACATTCACTAGCCATAGCTGATAAATAAATGTAAATTTTGAGTGACCATTACTGAACAAAATTGAAGAATTTTTTTAATTTCAAAAAGTATTTTAATTGTTTAAAATAGCACAAAATGACATTGCACTATGGTAATACCGAGTCGCAGGTGCTACTCTACAATAGTGAACAGTGTACTCTCCTCAGAAACGAGAACTCAAAAGGCGCGCCAGAGAAGGGATGGGGTAAAACAGCAGGACCAGGTAAGTGGGCTCCAAGGTGACTAAACGTGACATTTTCCACAGCAAAATGTAATACAACAAACCAGAGGCCCTGGATGACACAAGCCGAGGCATCTCCGGGCAGATTGGTGGTCGGGGAGCGGAGGGAGGGCTGAAAAGACTGGCTGCTAGGTTTAATCCTTCTGACTTGCTCACAAGCCCTGCTCCTT
This sequence comes from Cebus imitator, assembly GCF_001604975.1. Classification (NCBI taxonomy): domain Eukaryota; kingdom Metazoa; phylum Chordata; class Mammalia; order Primates; family Cebidae; genus Cebus; species Cebus imitator. The sequence goes on from NW_016107603.1 coordinate 843,974, forward strand.
GCCGGAAGCTTCGGGTGAGGGGCAGAAAACTCCAAGCAGATCCCCAGCCACGGAGCCCGGCCTGGCCTGGGTTGCATGCTGCACATTCACGCAGCAGCTCCAGCTGCTGTCAGCTGGCCCTAGCCTCCCTTGTGGGTGACACTACGCAGTCTCCTTCCCGGGCTGCCTCCAACGGTGCCTGGTTCCCCTCCATTCACCACCCGAAGGCAGCGCAGTAGCTGAGGGGGAAACAGCAGCCCCTTCTGGGAGGCGGCACTGGTGCTGCTGGGGGGGGGGGGTAGGGGACAGCTGTGAACCCAGTACAAGAAGCCCCTTAGCCCACCCTCAAGCTCCCCTACGCTCTACACTGTGGGTGCGGAGTGATCGCCCATGAGGAATGAACTGTTCTTCCTTTGTTCCAGCGGCCTGAGGACAGGCAAAAGGGCAGAGGGCAGAGGCCAGCAACAGGAAGTTGGGCTGGGAGGCAAACAGCAGGCCCCACGTGGCAGATTCCACACCTCCCGTGCACTGGCTGGCCCACCTTTTCCTCCAGGAAAATCCCTGACAAGAATTAGCCAACGAGAAAAAAGTAAACACATACACACAGAAAAAGTTTACACACTCTGTACAGTGCTAACAACAACAAAGAAGCGTCAAATCCTCACATGCAAAAATTACAATGGAAGTGTGAATTTCACTCTTTCTTAACAGGTGAAGAATGGGGGCTTGTTTTTAACTAAGCTTGTGCAGACTTACCGACAGGTAGTTCTATCCAGAAAGCAAACATCAAGTACTCATTGGCATAATCATCACTAACTCTTAACACATTCCTATTGCATAATACTCCCTAAAGTTTTTCTCTCAGAAAACTGCTCCTTGAATTTCTTCTCTGGTGTGTGTTCTCTTGCCTGGCAAATCAATAAACTCTGTGCTCACTTTGATGATCACAATAGTGGTTCTGCTCTTTTCTTTATTAGTCACCTTCTGAGTTTTGGCAATTAGAGTAAAACACATTTATCACTTACAACCTAAAATCTGTCTATAGGTGATGAGTTGAAGAATTATGTATAGTCGTTCTCTCTTACGTGTGGTTTCTCTAGAGTTCCAAGTGTCTTAGTCCATTTGTGTCCGTATAAAGGAATACCAGAGGTTGGGTAACTTATAAAGAAAATAGGTTTATTTGACCCATGGCTCTGCATGCTGTGCAGGTAGCACAGCACCAGCATGTACGTCAGGTGAGGGCTTCAGGCTGCTTTTGTTTGTGGCAGAAGGCAAAGGGGAACTAATGTGTGCAGTTCATATGGCGAGAGAGGAAGCAAGAGAGAGCTGGGAGGAGGGTGCCAGGCTCTTTTTCACAATCAGTTCTCATAGGAATTAATAGAGCAAGAACTCACTCATTACTGTAAGGACCGTACCAAGCAATTCATGAGAGATCCACCCCAGGACCCAAACACTTCCCATTAGGCCCCACCTCCAACGTTGGGATCACATTTCAAATGAGGTTTGAGGGGACAAGTATCCAAACCATAAGAAGCATACAGTTTCAGATACCTGTGGTCAACTGTTTTCCAAAAGCATTAAATGGAAAATTCCAGAAATAATTCATAAGTTGTAAACTGACTGCCATTCTGAGTAGCATGACAAAGTCTTACATTGTCCCATTCTGTCTTTCTCCTGCTCCACTCTGCCCAGGACATGAATCAACTCTTTGTCACTTGTATCCTCACCATGTATGCTTTTCCCCATTAGTCACTTAAGTAGCCTTCTTGGTTATCAATCTACAGAAAGAAGGCTGTATACAGTGCAATAAGATATTTTGAGAGAAAAAGAGAGAGAGACCACATTCACATAACTGGTATTACAGTATATTGTTACAATTGTTCTATTTTATTATTGTTAGTCTCTTACTGTACCTAGTTTATACATTTAACTTTATCATAGGTATGTATGTAGAGGAAGAAACCGTATACATAGGGTTCCATACTATCTGTGGTTTCTTAGGCACCCACTAGGGGTCTTGTAATATATTCTAAGGGGTACTGCTGTACAGAACAGCACCACAGTTGGCATAATGTGACAAATGGTTTCAATGTAACTTAAGAAAAGCACATGTTCATCAGAAGGAAGATAAATCAGAAACAAACAAGGACAAAAGAGCATTCAAGAGAAAAAGCTTGACAGGATCTTTATAGGATTCAAAGTTGTGAGTGCCTTGAACCGAGAACTCTATCTGCTGACTAGAGATGGTGACAGATAAAAACCAATTAACTTGGTGATTAAAGACCAAGTCCCCATTCTCTGATTCCACTTCACTAAGTAATATTCTATTAATTTTTTGTCTTCCATGAGGATTTATCTGCAACATTTTTGGTCACATGTACATTTTTATGTTAGGAGTTTGAAGGTTTAAGCCCAATAATTCCCACCTCTCATGAATGATGTCTCCCTCCTGGTAGGAAATATATAGGATTAATATTTCCTTATTATTGTTGTTAAGAAGATGACATAAAGAGACATGAGTACCCTTTACAAGTGACAACAAACGCATATTGCAACAAATGGAACCTGTAATACTTGAAAACTTTGTGTAAGAATTTTTACTGTTTACAAATCTTACCAACTTCTATCCAAAGAACAGAGATGCTCAGTCAATTTGCTGCCTCCCTATTTGAGTTTCTTATGGATCAGTTTATAATCTACTTCACAACCGATGTTTCTTCCTAAGACAGAGGGCCCTTTTCTACCTTAAGCCCCTCGTGTGGTTCTTGTGGAATATTAATATTTCTAAAACTCTTATTGTTTAACTGACAGGGTTCACAAGACATGCACAAAAGGTATTTAGAAGCCCTGCTAAGTATATCCTTATAGCTGTCTGAAGTCTTAACAAATGGTTTACAGTTACAACCTTGATTTTATGTCTGAGTCCATACTTTAGTGGTGGCATCCTAGGTTTTATCTTTGTGCTGATGCCATTTTCTACTTTGAGAATTTTTGCTAAGAGAGACTACGATTGGAAAACTATTTTGTTTTTGTTTTGTTTTTCTTTTTTTTTTTTGTTTTTTTTCTTTTTGAGATGGAGTTTCACTCTGGTTACCCAGGCTGGAGTGCAATGGCGCGATCTCGGCTCACCGCAACCTCCGCCTCCTGGGTTCAGGCAATTCTCCTGCCTCAGCCTCCTGAGTAGCTGGGATTACAGGCACGCACCACCATGCCCAGCTAATTTTTTGTATTTTTAGTAGAGACGGGGTTTCACCATGTTGACCAGGATGGTCTTGATCTCTTGACCTCGTGATCCACCCGCCTCAGCCTCCCAAAGTGCTGGGATTACAGGCTTGAGCCACCGCGCCCGGCACTATTTTGTTTTTAAATCAAGCAAGTACTGGCCCTTTTAAGTTTCTTCTAAATTCTGTTGAGAGTCTTAACAGTTCCTGCTTTAGTTTTTGTATTTTAGTCTCCTGATATGTTTTTATAGGTTGCTGCAAGAAGCTGGTTGGCATTTTCTGTATTTTGTCTGGAAAGTTCCCCTGTCTATTTTTCACATTAACCTGGGCACCAGTATCGCCAAATTTTCTGGTACTACATAAAATGAGTCTCAATTTTTTCCATCCTGCAAAAGCATATTTTTCACTTTCCTTCAACTCCTCACCCTGGGACCCTTTGAGCTTCCACTAATAGTCTCCTTGAGGCACTTCCATCTTTTTCCTACTAGTTGGTCTCAGAGCCAATGTAATATTTTCAAAAACCAATTCCATTCACCAAATGTGTTCTAGTTACTTATTGCTATATTACAAACCACTCCAAAATTTAGTGCCTCAAAACAGTCATTCCTTTTGTGCATTCATATGCAATTTCAGAAGGGCTGGCAGGAATGACTTGTTTCTGTGATGTCTGTAGCTTCAGCTGGGATGACTGGACAAGGTGGGGACTTGAAAATTTGGCAACTCTTTCTCTCTCATCTTGTAGTCACAGTCTATGTGGCCTCCCCACACAGCCTCTTCAGCATCACAATCTCAGGTACTTGGTCTTGTTACATGGCAGTTGGACTCAAAGAACAAGTGTTCCAAGGGACCCAGGCAAAAGCGAAACGGCTTCTTATCCAACCTTGAAGGTCTGAGAACATTGCTTCCTCCACATTTTATTGATCAAGCAAGTCACTAAGGTCAGCCTATATTCAAGATGAAGGAAATTACATCCTTTCTTGAAGAGCAGTGTCAAAGAATTTGTAACTATCTTTAATCTGCCTCAAATTGCAAAGTGTTCAATTGCTTAGGTGTATGGTAATTTATTTAACTAGACCTCTAATATTAGACATACAGGCCACAATAAGATTTTGGTTTAATGTATATCCCTGATTAAATCTTTAGGATAATTTCTTTTAACTAGATTTGCTAAATCAAGGGAATATACATGTTTTATCCTGCTTTTTAATGCTTAGTTACCTGCTGAAATGTTTTAAAACAATAAACACTAAAATAAACTTCATATGAGATTTTTGGTTGTCTTCAGCCTTACTAAAACTAGATATTTTTATTTTATTTTATTTTAACTTTGCTAACTTGATAGGTCAAACATTATGCCTTATTTTAGCTTAAAATTATTGATAGTGAGTTTAAATACTTTCCACGGGTTTTCCCATTATAAATTGCTACTTTATTTGCTCTTCTTTTTCTTTTTCATTTAAATTTCTTTTCCTATTATTTTGAATTAGGAAATATTATCTTAAGTGTAGTCTCTATAGCCGTGACCCAGTTGTCAGCACTATCGTTTTTACTTTCTATCATTTGCATTCTATTTTACTAGATTTTTTACAGTGCTTCCTAAAGGAACAGAGCTCTTTTTAAAGGTCAGTTTGTTGTCTTTGTTTCTTACTCTTATTCTTTGTTGGAATACATTGTCTTTGCATTTCATCTGTTCTCTGACTCTGACTTTGAAACCACGTTGCATATTGTAAGGGCAAGCTTAAGTTAAAAAATATAATTTATAATTACATTTAATGGACACTCACAAACCACAATATGCTGTGGCTCTGTAAAAGGGAAGGGATGAAAATGCTTGTTGCTTTAGCATCTTCAAGTGATGAGTTCCCTCTCTTCCTCAGGATCCAGCAAACTCTGCAGATAAACCCAGGCATACAGGGATAGTATAGTAATTGTGTAAACTACTAGTAAAGATTTATGTATTTCATATTTTTATATAGGAAAAAATGTAAATAATAGTGATATAGTTTGGCTGAGTACCCAGCTAAATCTCATCTTGAATTGTAGCTCTCATAATTCCCATGTTTTGTGGGAGGGACCCAGTGGGAGATAATTGAATCATGGAAGCAGTTTCCCTCATACTGTTCTCATGGTAGTGAATAAATCTCATGAGATCTGATGGTTTTATAAGGGATTCCCCTTTTGCTTGATTCTTATTCTCGTCTGCTACCATGTAAGATGTACCTCTTACCTTCTGCCATTATTTTTCTTTATAAATTACTCAGTCTCGGGTAAGCCTTTATCAGACACATGAAAACGAACTAATACAAATAGTCTACTACTGTTTTCTCTACTCCATTGGATCGTCTTGCACAGTTTCACATCAGAATTTTGGATGAAAGTAGCATGGTACATGAAAAGATTCATTCCCCAGTATATATTGTCATTGGATGCCTCTTGTCTCTGATCTTATAAAAACAAGGTAGTGGGGAGACTATAGTTCCCAGGATGCATAGAGCCATTATTAGTGTCTTAGTCCATTCAGGCTTCTATAAAAAAAGTGACAAGGACAGGGTGGCTTGTCAACAGTGGAAATGTATTTTTCACAGTTCTGGAGGCTGCAAGCTGAGATCAGGGTGCCAGCATGGTGGAATTCTGTTGGAGGCCCTCCTCCAGGTTGCAGACTGCTGAGTTCTTATTGTATCCTCACATATTAGAAGGAAACAGAGCTGACTCTTTCGCCTTTTCTTATAAAGTTACTAATCTCACTTATGAGGATTCCATCTTCATGACTTAGTAACCTCCCAAAGACTCCAATTCCAAATGCCATTACATTGGGTTTAGATCTCAATGTGTGGATTTGGTGGTGGGGGCAGGGGCAGAACACAAACATTCCGTCTATAACAGTTTTTAAATTATTTGTTTGTTTATCTATTTATTTATATACAGATGGGGTCTCACTGTATTGCCTAGGCTAGTCTCAAACTCCTGGGCTCAAGTGATCCTCCCACCTCAGCCTCCTAAAATTCTAGGATTACAGGCATGGGCCAACACACCCAGCCAGTCCAAAACAATTAATAAGAACTTCCCCCCAGCCCCACTAAGCCACAACTCTCTTTCACCGTATTTCCTAAGAGCAGTCTTCCCTTCTCCCAGGAGTGACTTTCCTCAAATATATATCAGACCATAAGACCGGCTGGCAGGAAGAAAAGCAACATCGTTATAGTAGGGGGATGGCTGCTTTTCTATTTATTACAAAGCCTGAATCTCTGAGGGTCTCAGGAATCATCTTCCTTTCATATGAATGAGCTGTCCTAGTGCATGATAGAGAGAATGTGATGATCCAAAATCATTTTTTTCACTACATACTCCTCAACTTTATCATAGAAATTTTACCGAGAATCTGGCAGGAGGTTGACTCCAAGCATTAGTTTTTCACATTGTGGCATATTTAACTTTTGTAAACCTTCATGAGTCATTTTTCTTGGATTGTGAGACAACTTTCTGCATGGTACATTTGCAAATATCCAGCCTCCTAGCTTCTTTTGGTAAAATAACTTTATTCAGACTTATTTACTATCAAAATAGAAAAAATATATATGTTGGATGACTGTAAATAATGGACACCAGAATAAATTTGGATGCTTGTTATTGATCCAGTTTCATTATTACCCAAAAACATAATCATAACAGGTCACATTTATTGACAATTTACTATTTGCCAACTACTGTATTTAATTGTTCCTTTTGCAAAATCTGTCTAATCCTTATATTTTATACAGAATTTTATATACACACATAAAAGTTATATGTTCATTAATAATTTCAACATATTGTGAAATATGGAAAAATAGAATGAAGTGGATGAGATAAAGATGAAATAAACAGTACCTAAGAGGTAAGTATAAGTTTTATTCCTTTTTTTTGATGAGGGAACTAAGGATCTATGTGGCTAAGTAACTTGTGGAAGAATGTATATAATTCCTAGGAAAAACCTCCTATGAAAATTAATTCTATCACTTCGCTAAATGTATGTAAATTTGACTTCTTATTACATATTTAAATGATTATTACAATAATATGATTACTAAGAATGTATAATTCAACTACTGCTCATATCAACTTTCATAATCTCAGGCGTAATTGTATTTTTGCTAACAAAACATATTGCCAAACTAAAAACTAATAAGAGTTCAGCAATAAGTCTGCTAGAATGCAGTTTTTTCTACAAAGACAAATTAAGTCTTTATAGAATAAAAGTGGAAATTAAGAAGAGGTTGCCAAATTGAAAGTCAAAGATAATTACGATAGTATTAATGAAGCAAAATTCTTTAATTTTCTTTTCTTTGCTTGCCATAGAACATATTGAGCTCTTTAAAATTCATGCAATGAAACAGAATTTTATGCCTATTTTCATGTGTCTCTGTAATATTCAGGGCTGTAGTTTCAGGTTTATAAAATAGAAGCAGCATGGTCTTTAAAAGGCAGATGATCAGGAACAAATCTTATGTGGTACTAACGAAAAGAGCATTTAGAGAATACTGACAAAAATGCATTAAAAATAATGGAAAACAGAATGCATTGCATTCTTCTCTGCATTAATGCAGATGTACATTAAATTGCAATATAGATTCCCAGAATAAATTAATTACATGATAAACACTGGTAACAAACAACCTGTTTCTCTGTCAGCAGAGGTAGAAAATGGTGACATATTTTTCACTTCGTTTATTGGCAGCTCTATTCAGCTGAAAATATTTGGGGTAGATGGATAAAAATAAACATCATTTAATGTTCCTAAATACATACATTTATAACACCAGAGTTCTGGGCAGCCATACATAATATTTTTGGAGAAACAGATTAATTAAAGAAACCTGGATGAGTGAGAGAACTGATGCTTCAGACTAGGTTCTTTCACATACTAGGTGTGTGACTTTACACAAACAACTTTGCTTCTCTGAGCCTCCATTTTTATATCGAAGGACTGTAGTGATGGATGTTGCAATTTTATATTATACTTAGATTGATAGACATCAACTAAAATACTAGATTCTGAGTATGCAGAATTAGTAATAGTGATCATTCATCCATACACCAAACCATTTATCCTTAAACTTAACACAATTGCATAACTGTCAGGTATATAGCAAATTGTTTTCAATATAGCTGTTGAGCAACTCACATCCTCTACAACATGTGACAGATCACCAGAGAGATGCTCAGAAATTATGGATGGAAATTCTTCTCGATTGCTACTGCTAATTATAGTTAGCAACCACAGAAGAATTTGTCCTGATTTTGCAAGTCATTAAAGGTATAATTTCTACAATCTTTTTATAAGAGCTTTGTTATCTCCTGCCAATCTGCTACAGTAAAAGTGATATATCACTTTTTAAAATAACAACAAAGAGAATTATAAGTGGGAGAAAATGGAGATTTCAACCAGGCTTATAGCAATGGTGATGGAAGGAATTGGTTAGTGAGATATATATTTAAGAGACAGAATTGATAGAATTTATTGAAAAATTAGATGATTTCTGATTTGAGTGGGTGCTTTGTGATGTAATTTCTTGAAATGAAGAAGACAATCTTGGGTTGGGGAGGGTGGAGACTTTAAGAATCCAGTTTGGATTGTGTTAAGTTTGAAGTGTCTATCAAATAGTCTGGAACTGAGAAAAAAGGTCAAGGATGCATGCATAACTTTGGGAATTGATATATATAGATAATATATAAAGCCGGGAAAATACATAGGATCACCTTAGGAGAGTGTTCAGAGAGGGAACTGAGTGAGGGAAGGAAAGGATGGAGGGAAGGAGAGAGCAGGGAGAGAAAAGAAAATAAAAATGAAGGAAAAGAAAGTGGTTATGAGCAGAACATGGGGCTTTTTTACATCAGCTGAGAAGCCTTATTCATATAATGTAGTCTTTTTTGTCGTTCAGGACACAGAAACAATCACTAAAACAGATGAGTTAAAATAATTGATGACACTGTGACTATATGTAATATCAATCTACACTCCATTCTCCAATATATACTACAGCAATCAGATAATTCATTAATGGAGGTAAACCATTTAAATGTATATTTTATAGATACACAGTGTTTTATCCATAAGAATAGCTTTAAAGTATTCTTGCATATGCATTAATGATCCATTAATGCACTTCTAAGGAGCCTGAAGTCATTTTGTCTTCAATGTTTCATGGTTTATAATTCACTTGAGGATTAGATTAATATGATTTTTATATGCCATTTTCAGTCCATATATTTCTGCAATTCATTTAATCAAGCCAGGTTTTTATGAACGAAACTATGTTGAAAAGTAAAAAATCACAAAATAAGTTTAAAATATATCTAATTGGACTAAGATAAATATTATCTTTGATAAACTTTACATGGCATTTATATGTCAAAAAAAGAATGTATCATAAATCCCCGCTGTTTTAGAGAAGGACCTATGTTCTCATGTAAGAACTTTGAAAGAAGGAATAGAAAAGATGATAATCAAAATTTGGCCACTATGTAACAATTTGGCCTTTTCCTACGGCATTAGGCATTAGAATGAAAAATTGCAGAATTCTAAAAATCATCCTCAATGATTGCCTTTTTCTTCTTCCTCCTATTCAATAGAAATTAAATCCTATTAAATCTTTCTAAATATCTTCTGTATTTGTTCACTACTCGACCTATACCTTGGACCATCCTTAATTCAGATAACTCATCATCATTTTTCTGGACTGAATTTTCTTTTTACTGATACCACTGCTTCAATATTGACCCCTTCAATTCATCTTTCCCTCAGTTGCCATGACTTTTGTACCAGTTCTCCTTACACTGCAACCCTAGTTTAAGCCACTGACATCTCACGTCTGTGCTATTGTAACACCTTCTTCCTAACCAGACTCCCTTTTCCACTTGTGAGTAAAACTGATATCATCACATTGTGTAAAACCCCAGAATGACATTTCATTTCAATTATAATAACATTCAGACTCTTTAACATGGCCTACAGGCTCCTTTAGGATCCAACCTCTGTTCATACCTCTGACCTCATCTCCTTCAAATTTCTCTAATTCAAAAATCCCTACAACATTGGCTTTCTTTTCTAAACCATAAACTACAAAACTTCTTGCCATCTGAAAGTCTCTACTTTAAATGTTCTTTATGTAGTCTTTGAAGTAATTCCATTATCATCTATCAGATCTCTATCCAAATGACCCTCTTAAGAAGCCTTCCCTGAGCATTCAAATCTTCTCCCCTTTGTACTCTCCATCTTAATAGCACATTCTATGGTATAATTCCTGAAATTATCTTGGATAATGTGAACTCTGAACTCTGTCAGTTTTCAAACTTTGGCTTTTTCATCTACTAGCTAATGACCTTAGGAAAATTATTCAATCTCCATTTCTTTTTCTGTAAAATTGGATAATAATACCTCATCAGGTTGTTACAAAAATTAAATGACTTAAACTTTGTAGAACAATGCCCAGCTAGTCATTAATTATTAGTTGTAGGTGTAGCAAAATCAGTATAAGATGTATCTCTTTAAATGCAAGTCTGTTTAGTTTACCTGTTCAGAAACAGGTTCTAGCATCTAGAACAGAGTCTGGTACTCAACAGTAGTTTCTTGATAAATGTGTGACCCGTTGTTGCCTGACTACTGTTGTAGGAAGGGCAGCTGTAATGAAAGACATTCAAGTTTCAAATCCTTTTAAACAATGTGGAAAAAGAAATTACTCCAGCATTCTGATGTTGCCTCCAGCTGAAGATTCTGAAGTGCCAAATAATCTGCCGTCGGACAGAAAATTTCAATTACTGAGATTTGGATACATGGGAAGTCTTAAGTCTTAGAAAAGAGAATCGGCATGAAGCAGACTACAGGGGAACTTGACTTCCAGCCATGAGATTAACATTAGGGATGAGAAGACAAGATCTAGATAGAATTGATAGTATTATCCAGGTTACCTGGCTCAGAACCAGAGAGTAGGCTTCCAGTAGTAACCCAGTGATGCAGCGAAAGGCCAACTCAGGTTGCTTCCTGGGGTGGGGATGGGCCTAACACTTTCCAGTGTTTAGGTTTGCCTCGAAAATGGCACAGAACCTACCCCACAGGTAAGAAGCACTAGATTTTATTAGCATACCCATGTTGGCCTCTGCTGGAAAAGTAGGAAGCCAGAAAAGTCAGAGGCAGACCACAATTAGTCTTCTTAAATATTGCTCATATAAATAGAATAGCTCTGATAGATAAAATTGACCACAACCCATTTTCATTTTGGTGCCGAGATCTTCATGACAAATCATGTGCTGTATTTTTATTTTTACTGCATATTATCAGGAAATCCATGAAATGGAAGGGACATTGAGACCTCTTACTTTTTAACTGCTTGTCTCAAATAAGTGATCTCATCTCAGTTTAATAGATACGCACACAAGGAAACTGTATTCTATCTTTCCACAATTTGCATATTGATCAAATTGTATGTCTGTACACTGTTCACTGTGTTTGTAAACCACAATAAGTGTTATAAGATACTGTATTTGGCTTTTGGCAGGCTTTTTTATTTTTGCCTGTAGCATCTGCTCAGCGTGTCAGAGTACAAATTTAGAAAGGTATATATATAGCCAGCACGTCATCTTTCCACCAATGGATTTGCTTTAAATTTCTCACACAAAGCTACATTTGCTGGAGGATCTTTCCACAAAAATAAATAGAGGTATGTGTCTGATCCTTTTAAAAGACTTGGCATTTAAACAAAATACAAAGCTGGGTTATGTAAGAAATGTAGTACCAATAGTCACATTACATAAAGCTTTGCATGTTATGAAAATTTAGTGTATTTTCAATGAATTACTCTATGCTTTATAATAACATATTTTCATGTGTTGAGAAAGTTATCCTATTAAATTTTAAGTTCTTTAAATTATAAGTTGTTAAAAGGTTTATCACTAAGTCCTGATTTTAGTTTACATAATTCATAGCTACTTTTATACACATTACTAATGAAAAATCTTGATTTCTTACATCAGATGTATGAATCGCTGCATCTTTTTGTGTTTTTATTGAACTGAACAAATTTGATATATTTGACAATTGTTACTTTAATATTTCTGATTAATAATACGCTTCTAGTTGAGGCTGTTTTTATGCAATTTCTTTTGAGATTTCATAAGTAATAGTCCATAGATTATTATAAGTATATGGATTACTCCTAGTGATTTTTAAATCCACTATTTTAAAATACAAAGATTTTCAAAGAAAAATAAAGAATTACATGTTGGGTTGAATGACCACATTTGTCCAGTTGAAGAGCCTCTTCTCTGTTGTCTACTTTTTAATCCAAAGAGCCACTGTTACCTCTCTAACGTCCTCTTCTCCCATACCTCTTCCTTCTCTCAGTTCTTCATATTTTCCTCTGGTATTCCTGGCCATAAAAATCATTCCTCTTTACTCCAAGAAGTGAGTGAAAACTATAGAGAGAGTGTAGAGAACAAAAGACACCCCTTAGCAGGATTGAATCTTTTTCTCTCTGGCTCTGCCAGAAGCCCAGGTGCAGTACCCAGAGCAAAAGAAAAAGGAAAATGTTCCAAACACTTTTTAAGAATTGCCAAGTAGAACAAGGAAATACCTTTGTAGTGTATTGGTTTTGCTTTGAGAAGGAGTATTATTATTATGAGCCATTTGTAGATAATAATAATCATTGCTACAAGAATGTGTGTGTGTGTATGTGTCTGCATGTGCATGCGTGTACTTAAAGTAAAAAACTGACATTGTTTTAGGGAAATTCTTCTAGATGTGTACCATGTTTTAAACTTTTTCCCTTAAAGCTAAGAATAAGATATTTGGAGATTAGTTCTTTCAAGTCAACTTATTAGAAGCCACAGTCCAGGGTGTGAAAACTTTTTAAAAAGTAGTTGAAGATAACACAGTTTGTAAATAACCTTCTAGCATATATTACTACACCCTTCCTCCAATACTTTATTGATCCCCTTCAAAGGATACCTTGTTTTCTGATAGGAATCCAGCCATAACTACATTGTCAGTTGATCTTTGTAAATATCTCAAACTAAGTTTTATTGACTCATGAACTTATTAAAAACATACTCTTATTTTTTCAGGATGTCAAACTTGGCACAAATTGACACTGATTTTTACCAGTCTAATTTTACTATTGATAACCAGGAGCAGAGTGGTAATGACACTAATGCTTATGGAAATCTTTATGGACCTAGAAAGTAAGTACTTAACATTGTTCTTTCTTTCTTTCTTTTTTGCCAGAGCCTCACTCTGTCACCCAGGCTGGAGTGCAGTGGTGCAATCTTTGCTCACTGCCATCTCTGCCTCCTGAGTTCAAGTAATTCTTGTGACTCAGCCTACCAGGTAGCTAGGATTACAGATGTGTGCCCCATGCCTGGCTTTTCTTTTTTTTTTTTTTTTAATTTTTAGTGGAGACAAAGTTTCACCATGTTGCCTAGCCTAGCCTCAAGCTCCTGAGCTCAAGTGATCCGCCTGCCTAGACCTCCCAAAGTGCTGGGATTACAGGCATGAGCCCCCACTCTGGGCTGTATTATTCTTGTTTTAAGAAGTCTTAATAGTATGACAGGGATTTCCAGAGAAGGAGGCTTCCTTGGGAAAAGCCAATGTTTGCCTCAATATATCTCAGTAAAGTGCCCAAGAAGAAATGTCAGGAAAGCTCAGATAAATTAATCAAGTTCTCCATGAATGCCATTTATCACCTCAGCCCAAGCTTATCTCCTCTTTTCAAAACATCACTTAACAGGAAGCTGGGATACAGACACTGGACAAACAGAAAGCATTTTCTTTTTGTCTAATATTTTCCAGGACACTTCTTGAGAAATAGGTTTCATTTAGCTCAATAAACATCTATTGAGATTCTGCTTGTGTTTCAGAAATTAAGAAGGCCACTACAAATCTAATGATGAATTCGTAGTCTTTTCTCTCATGCAATTTAATATTTTTATGTTGAAGAATTGGGCAGTTAAATATGTAATTATTGTATGAAAAGTGCTATGATGGAATTAAGGTAAACATGACAAAATATGAAAGTCATTTGAGGTAAAAATTCAACTTGAGTTGAAAATGAAATAAAATGATTAAGAATTTAATAGTTGTTATTTCCTAGTGGCAAAACTATGGCATTTAGAGTAAGAAGAATTTGGTTCAAATTCTGGCTGTGGCAGTTTTTGTCTGTGACATAGGGACAGCTTAACTCTTCTGACTGTTTTAATCTGAAAAAATAAGAATATTAATATCTACTTCATGGAATTGTTATGAAAAAATTGTGATGTGTAGGAAAGTGTGTATTAGAGTAAAACCATCATATAAATATTACTGATTCATCTAAAGATGACTTACAAAAGCAATTGACACTTTGTTACCTAAAGTCGCTTAAGTATACTGTATTTTGTCAAATAGTTGATTTCATGGATTTGTGTGTGTGTGGGTCTAGGTTAGAGGGCAAGAGGGTCAGACTCGTCAACTTTTATAATAACTACAATATATTTAGTTTTTACTATATATTAGGAACTGTTCTGAAATTATATAAATTAACTCATTGGATCCTCAGTTATACACATTAACTCATTAGAGCACCATATGAGTTAGGCACTACAGGTTGAGCATCCCAAATCCAAAAATCAGAAATCTGAAATGTCCCCAGATCTAAAACGTTTTGAACACTGATATGGTGTTCAAAGGAAGTGCTCAGTGGAGCATTTCAGATTTCTAATTTTCTGGTGAAGGATGTTCAACCAACATGTATTATGCAAATATTCAAGAATGCATTAAAACCTGAAATCTAAAACACTCTTGTCCCAAGCATTTCAGATAAGGGATACTCAACTTGCACCATCATTACCGTTTTCCATGAGAAGACAGGCACACAGAGAAACTGAGAGACTTTATCAAGGTTACACATCTGGTAAGAAATGCAGTTAGGATTTTAGCTAAATGTTTGATTAGGGCTATAACTAGTGTGAGCACATGATTTATTGTAAAATAAAGACTTTTTAGTGTAAAATTAGTGACATTATAATGTTGAGATAATTGGAATAAACTGTACCATAAATTAGGATGTATGGTACATTTCAAATGTATTAATTCTTGAAGCTTTGTTATTAACACACACACACACACACACACACACACACACACACACACCCTTAAAAGCTCCAGCGAGAAAGAGGAAAAGACAATACATATAACAGGCAGTGAGGAGTCTTCTGTTCCAACTCTGTCCAGAAAAAAAATGGACCCTCTTTTTACTGACTGATCACTCCTACAGGTATAAGCAGATAGATGCTGCTTTCGCAGTCTTTTTCCTAGCTACTCCTGCTGAGGTACTGCTCTAAAGAATAGGGAATTATATTGTGATATAATTATTTTTTAAGCTGGAAAAGTTAAATATCTAGAATTGTATCTAATTTACACTCCTATACTATTCTGCCTAGCACTAGTCAGACTGCATTTTATGGTTTACACTTTGGAAGGTGAAGAGAAAATGAGAAAATGATTGAGGCACAGGGAGTAGTTTGAGCACTAAAGTATACAAAGTTGGTCACTCTAAATTTACAATCCATGATGAGAAATATCTACTAGGCTTTTTAAGCTCTGTTCCGTTTTGTGGAAAGGAACTAGTTGTCTTGAACCTTCTGTTTCTTCTCTCCACTCTCTTTTTCAGATAAGATAAGCATTTGGGTAGCATTGATATTTTCAGATTAAACTAAAATGTTCAATAAGAGAGAAAAAAACTTTGTCCCTAAGCAAAGACTCATGAACCACAGCTTCATCCACCCATCCCACACACTCTAATTTTCCTTCCCCATTTGACCGAACATTTCCCCAAAATCAAGATGACAAAGAGATGGAAATTAACGTAGCTAGGTGATGAAAACTCATAATCATATGGTACCAGGTTGATGGCCTACCATGCTTCAGATGCTTAGCATTTAAACCTAGGTCCTGATTTGGATGCAGCAACATTTAAATTCCAATCCACACTGTAAGTCTCAGGAATTAGGAAAGGGCATGGTAGCTGTGGCAGTTTTATGAGGTACATAAAACAGGGAGTCAGGTCAGTGATTTGCTATGTACATCAAAGGAACTCCAGAGGTTTGATCTTTTATTAATACCATGAATAGTTCAATTAAAATATACCCCAAATCAGAACAAGATTATTATCATCTTGGCAAAAGATATAGGAACCTAGAGAATAGTTATAATCAATAATTCAGCTTCTGTTTCTCTGTCTGTCTCTGCCTCTCTCTTTCACTCTCTCTCTTCCTTCACCCCTGTCCAAAGTATGAGAGCTTGTTTTAAAAACTGTTTGGCTCAGTGGTGTACTGTTCTGAAAGCTGGCTGACTGTGCTCACTAAGACAGTGAAGACATTTATATTTAAAAATAAGTCGTCTTATTTTAGAATGAATCAGTAGGATCTTTATCTTTTTAAAAACATAATTATTCAGTCATTCAGTTAGGGATAATTTCCAACTACCTATAAATAGTTACTGAGGCTATATTTTTCCAGCTTTTGAAATGTGAAATCTATTTATATTATTTAGAAAAAAAGAAACAGGTATTGTTGCAGAAAGGTGTGAACAACTAGAAAAATGCCTTTTAGTGGTTTGGTATTACTTTAACAGATAAATACTGAATCATCACCTTTTCTGAATCCTCAGACCTCATTTTCTAGTATTTCAAACACAGTTAAGGTATCACTGTGCACTTAGCTGGACCAACCAGAGTCTAGGAATTTTGCAGAAGCCAATTCTCCTAGGTACCACTCCCTTATTCATGCTGCCATCAAACTCATCCTATTTGATAATGTCTTACCAAAAGCACTTAGATTGCCTAAATTTATAGGCTTAATTGGAAATTTACATAGATAAGTTACACAGATACGTTTTTGAATGAGTTATGTTTAACTAGCTCATTCTATGTTGCCTCCAGAATTAATAAACACCAAAAAGTCGTGAACTGTTCTTGTTAAACATTTTCCTTGACTCCACCAACATTTCTGCTTTTAGAAAACTATCAGATATCTAATGGTATCCATTATAGAATTTGGAAAATATAGAAACATGTGAATAAAATATTAAAATCACTTCAAATCTTATCTCCAAGACATGACTACTATTAATAATTTGATGTACTTCCTGCTGCCTTTATTCTATTTTCCTATGAATGTGCATGTATATTATATATATATATTTAAAAATAAAATACTATTTTTCAATGAATGCATATATATTTATATGTACTCAGAAATGAAATGTGCTGATTGTTCTAAAGGAGCCCTACAGTCACTTCTCTGTAGTTTGAAATGATTTTTAAGGAAGAGGAGGTGTTTACTAACAAAGCTAAAGTTTAAATTCAACCAGTAGAGTTCAGTGTTTTTTTTGATCCAATTCAGTTAACATTTATTTTATCTGTAATAATATGCTGAATTAGAAATTATCACAACTTCAGTATTTATCTTTTCATAGAGCTAATGGAGATGTTGTGTAATACAGGAAAAAGTTACATTTTCTTGGCATATTCTGCACAACTCTCATTGTGTGTGAGGTACAAATACATAAATTTAACATCTTAAATATTGAGCATATTTATCTGACTTATTACATTACCTCTAATAGGTTAATCATCAAGGACTATAGGCTTAATAGAGCAAATAGTAAAGTGTCCAGACCAATTATCTCAGACACTTTTTTCATGAAAGAATATTGTAGACTTGAAAGAAGTCTTTAAGAATATATGAAAACTCATTGGCATAGCCATTCAGAGTCAGTGCCAGGTAGTAAAAAAAGGATAATACCAGAATACATAGGGGACTAAATGTTGATTCATGATATGTACTTAAAATTAAGGTTGTTCATAGAAATTTTTGGGAAAAAAACTCCTAAAACATTAGAATTGGGTTATTTACTGTATTGGGCCATTCTTACACTGCTATGAAAAAATAGTTGAGATTGGGTAATTTATAAAAGCAAAGAGGTTTAATTAGCTCTTGGTCCCACAGTCTGTAGAGGAAGCATGGCAGCAGCTGCTTCTGGGGAGGCCTCAGAAAGCTTTTACTCATAGCAGAAGGCAAAGCAGGAGCAGGAGTCTCACATGGCAGGAGCAGGATCAAGAGAAAGAGGGGAGGTGCCACATACTTTTAAACTACCAGATTTCATGATAAGTCTATCCAATGATCCAATCACCTTCTACTAGGTCCCACCTCCAGCTGGGGATCATAAATGAATCTGAGATTTGGGTAGGAACACAGATCCAGACCATATCCTTCTATCCTTGGACCCTCCAAAATCTCATGTCCTCACATTTCAAAATACAAATTAGGCCTTCCCAACAGCTCCCCAAAGTCTTAACTTATTCCAGCATTAACTTAAAAGTCCAAGTCCTAAGTCTCACCTGAGACAAAGCTAGTCACTTCTGCCCATGAGCCTGTAAAATAAAAAACAGATTAGTAACTTCCAAGATACAATGGTGGTGTAGGCATTGGTGTAGGCATTCTCAAAGGGAGAAATTGACCAAAAGAAAGAGAAGGCCCCAAGCAAGTTCAAAACCCAACAGTACAGTCACTAAATCTTAAAGTCAACTTGTCCAACCCACAGCCCATAGGCTGCATGCAGACCAGGATGGCTTTGAATGTGGCCCAACACAAATTCATAAACTTTCTTAAAAGCATTATGAGATAATTTTGTAATTTTTTTTTAGCTCATCAGTTATCATCAGTGTTAGTATATTTTATGTGTGGCCCAAGACAATTATTCTTTTTCCATCGTGGCCCAGGAAAGCCAAAAGATTGAACACCCTGTCTTAAAGCTTCAAAATTACTTCCTTTGACTTCATGTCCCACATCCAGGTCACACTGATACAAGGGGTGGGTTCCCAAAGCCTTGGGTAGCTCCACCCCAGTGGCTTTGCAGGATGCAGCCTCTGTCACTGCTCTCAAAATCTGGTGATGAATGCTAAGGCTTTTCCAGATGCAAGGTGCAGGCTTCTGGAGGATCTACCATTCTGGGGTCTGGATGATGAT
The DNA here is from genome assembly GCF_001604975.1 of Cebus imitator. Lineage (NCBI taxonomy): Eukaryota > Metazoa > Chordata > Mammalia > Primates > Cebidae > Cebus > Cebus imitator. The sequence goes on from NW_016107603.1 coordinate 863,209, forward strand.
GGCCCTCTTCTCACAGCTGCACTGTGAGGGACTCTGTGTGGGGCTTCAATCCCACTTTTTCATTCCACACTTCCCTAGTAGAAGTGTTCCATGAGGGCTTCACCACTGAAGTAGGCTTATGCCTGGACATCCAGGCTTTTCCATAAATCCTCTGGAATCTAGGTGGAGGCTTCCAAGCCTCAACTCTTGCAGTCTGTGCACCTGCAGGCTTAACGCTAAGTGGAAGCCACCAAGGCTTATGGCTTGCACCCTCTGAAGCAGTGATCTGAGCTTGAGCTATACCTGGGCTCCTTTGCACCAAGGCTAGTGCTAGAGTGGCCAGAATGCAGGGAGCAATATCCTGAGGCTATGAAGGAAAGCAGGGTCGTGGGCTTTGCCCACAAAATTATTCTTCCCCCCAGGCTTCTGAGCCTGTGATGGTAGGGGCTGCCATGAATGTCTCTGACAGGCCTTGGAGGCCTTTTTCTGTTTTCTTGGCTAATAGCACATAGCTCCTTTTTTTTTAATTATGCAAATTTCTGCAGCCTGCTTGAATTCCTCATTTTAAAATAGGCTTTTCTTTTCTACCATATGGCCAGGCTGCAAATATTCCTAACTTTTATGCTTTGCTTCCCTTTTAAATATAAGTTTCAGTTTCAGATCATTTCTTTGCTCACACATATAAGCATAGATTGTTAGAAGCAGCCAGGTCAAATCACGAATGCTTTGCTGCTAAGAAATTTCTTCCACTAGATACCCTAAACCATCACTCTGAAGTTCAAAATTTCACACATCCCTAGAGCAAGGGCACAATGCACTCAGGCTCTACTAAAGCATAGCAAAAGTGACCTTTACTCCAGTTCCCACTAAGGTTCTCATCTCCCTCTGATATCTTCTCAGCCTAGCTCTCATTGTCCATATCACTATTATCATTTTAGTCATAACAATTTATTGAGTCTCTAGGAAGTTCCAATATTTTCTCATCTTCCTGTCTTCTTCTGCACTCTCCACACTCTTCCAACATCTGCCATTTACCTAGTTCCAAAGCCACTTCCACATTTTCAGATATCTTTATAGCAGTGCCCCACTCCTCAATACCAATTTCTTATATTAGGCCATTCTTGCACTACTGTAAAGGAATACCTGAGACTGGATAACTTATAAAGGAAATAGGTTTAATTGACTCACAGTCCCACAGGCTGAACAAGAAGCATGACAGCAGCTACTCCTGGAGCTTTTACTCATGGTGGAAGGCAAAGGAGCAGGTATCTCACATAGCAGGAACAGGATCAAGAGAAAGAAGTGGGAAGTGTTACACACTTTTAAACAATCAGATCACATGAGAACTCTACCACGAGAACAGCCCTAGGGAGATGGTGCTAAACTATTCATGAGAAATTCATAATTTCTCATAATTATGAAATTCATAATTCAATCACCTCCCACTAGGCCCCACTCCCAGTATTGGGGATTGCATTTCAACATAAGACTTGGATGGGGACACAGATCCATACCATATCATTTACAGAATTTTTGGGGTCGTACTTTGGACTAATAAATGTGATTCTTTTGGTATTGGTGTGTCTTTTTAATTGAGATGCAATGTTTAATATTACAGTGATAGGATACAAAGATAAAAGATAAAGAATGAGAGAATTTAAATTTAGATAGTTATCAAAGGTTAGCATGGTAATTTTATATATAAAGAATTTGATGTTTTCCTTTATGGGACAAATTTTAAAATTTTACATTCTTAAATAAGTGATAGAGGAATTTTAATATTATACCTCCATTTCAATAAGGACAGTCGAAGTCAAGCTCCTGAGGGAGTTTTTTTTCCTGTATGAAGGAGCAGAGATGGATGGAGGAAAAGGAAAAGGACAGGATATGGCTGTTGATGGACATATATATTTTTTTTCTGCAAAATTTTGTTTCTCTTTGAGGAGGATGTGTCAAAGTTACCACCTGAAATAGTCCACTCACTCACAGAGGTTGCTTTGCAGCTAATAATTGTGAAGATGATGTTTACTCAAGCCTGATTAGTAGCACCTGGGATAGGTTATGGTGAGGCCAGACAAGTACGGCAATGACATAGTTTTACTTAGACATTGGTCCATTTAGTCATCTTTATATGTCCCTTTCATTTTTCTAGAAAGGTTTATATTAAAAATATGAGTACTGGGGGAATTTATCAGCAAAAAAGCCATTCAGGTTCCTATTTATAGTTTCTTTTTACCAATATTTTTGATGGTGTGCCTACTTTGCTAGAAAGTAGATTTGGAATATTACACATGGCTAAGTGAAAAATAATAGCAGGTAATCACCATACATTCTGGCAGGTTCAAATAGTATTACACCAGGTCTTGCTCTTAATGAGCATACATTTGAGTAGTAAATGATTAAGTGTATATCTCTTCCTCTGTATCTTTGGCTTTTTTTCCAAAGTAAGTTATTCTTTTGGTCAGACTTATTCACATAAAGAAGGTTGAATATGTTATTCTTAGATTTCTTATTAAGATTAATGTTTGAAAGAAAATATTACCCCCTGCTGCATGTACCGATGATTGGGGGGCCTGAGCCCAAACTTGCCCAGTACAGCTCCATTTGGCTTTGGCCCCCAACCAATAATGAGTAACAAGATTGAATCAACATCTCAACAAAGTCTCTCAACAAAGAAAAAGCCTGGACCAGATGAATTCACAGCCGGATTGTACCAAATGTACAAAAAAGAGCTAATACCAATCCTCCTGAAACTGTTCCCAAAAATTCAGAAGGGGGGAGTTTCTCTAAGTCATTCTACAAAGCCAGTGATACCTGATACCAGACAAGGACACAACAACAACAACAACAACAAACCACAGACCAGTAGTTCTGATGAAGATAGATGCAAATATCCTCAACAAAATACCAACAAACTAAATGCAACAGCACATCAAAAAAATAATATCATGATTAAGTAGATTTTATACAAGGGATGAAAGGATGATTTAATACATGCAAAGCAATAAATGTGATAAATCACATAAACAGAGCCAGGAACAAAAACCATATGATTATCTCAATTGGTGCAGAAAAGCATTTGATAAAATTCAACAGACTTTCATAATAAAAACCCTCAACAAACTAGGAACATAAGGAATGTACCTCAAAATAATAAAGTCTATTTTTGACAAACCTACAGCTAACATCATACTGAATGAGGAAAAGTTGAAAGCATTTTCTCTAAGAACTGAAACAAGACAGGGATGCTCACTCTCACCATTCCCATTCAACATAGTAGTGGAAATTTTATGTAGAGAAATCAGGCAAGAGAGGGAAATAAAAGCCATCCAAATTGGAAAAGAGAAAGTGAAATTATCCCTGTTTGCTTATGATATAATCTTATTTCTAGAAAAACCTAAAGAATTCACCAAAACCTCTTAGATTTAATGAATGAATTCAGTAAAGCTGTAGGATATAAAATCAACATAAAAAATCAGTAGCATTTCTATACAGCAATAACTGTCTAGCTGAGAAACAAATCAAGAAGGCAGTCTTGTTTGCAATAATTACCAACAAAATTTAGGCACACATTTATTAGCCAACGAGGTGAAAGTTATCTCTAAGGAAAATGACAAAAGGCTGATGAAAAAATATTGTGCATGACACGAAAATGGAAAAACATCTCATGCTCATGGATAGAAAGAATTAATATTGTTTTAATGAGCATACTGCCCAAAGCAATCTATAGATTCAGTGCAATTGCTATCAAAATACCAGCATCATTTTTTTCACAGAATTACAAAAAACTATCATAAAATTCATATGGAACCAGAAAAAAGCCCAAACAGCCAAAGCAATCCCAAGCAAAATGGACAAACCTGGAGGCACCTCATTACCTGACTTGAAATTGTATTACAAGGCTATAGTAACCAGAACAGCATGGTACTGCTATAAAACTAAACACATAGATCAATGGAACGTAATAGAAAACACACAAATAAGGTCACATATTTACAGCTAACTAATCGTTGACAAAGCTGACAACAACATAAGTGGGAAAAAGGACACCCTTTTCAATAAATGGTGCTGGGACAATTGAATTTTGCCATTTGCAGAATAATTAAACCAGACTCCTATCTCCCACAATGTACATAAACTCAAGATGGATTAAAAACTTAAACATTAGACCTAAAACTGTAAAAATGCTTGAATAAAACATAGGGCAAACTTTTGGACATTGATCTAGGCAAATAATTTATGACAAAGACCTCAAAAGCATAGGAATCAAAAACAAAAATAGACAAATGGGATTTAATTAAAAACTTCTGTACAGCAATAAATAAATAAATAAATAAATAAACAGTGTGAAGAGACAGCTAGTAGAATGGGAGAAAAAATATGGAAAGTATTCATTTGACAGGAGACTAAAATCCAAAATATACAGGAAACTGAACTCAACAGCCAAAAATCCCTGAAACAATCCCATTAAAAAGTGGACAAGAAGTAAGATGGTATTACATTGTGGTTTTGATTTGCATTTCCCTGATTATTCGTGATGTTGAGCATTTTTTCATATGTTTATTAGCTATTTGTGTATCTTCTTTTGAGAATTGTCTGTTTATGTCCTTAACCCACTTTTCAACAGACTGTTTTACTCCCACCTGTTATGACTGGTGCATGCACTCATGACTAGGGGGTCCGAGCACAAGCTTGCCAAGTCTACCTCCATCTGGCTTTGGCTCCAACTAAAAATGAGTAGCAAGATTGAATTAGCAATACAAACAGCCAGTGAAAAGCAAAAAAAAAAAAAAAAAAAAAACGACCTGAAACTCAACAGCCAAAAACCCCTGAAACAATCCCATTAAAATGTAGGCAAGGAGTAAGGTGGTATCGCATTGTGGTTTTGATTTGCTTTTCCCTGATTATTAGTAATGCTGAACGTTTTTTCATATGTTTGTTGGCCATTTGTGTATCTTCTTTTGAGAATTGTCTGTTTTTGTCCCTAGTCCACTTTTTGATGGGATTGTTTGTTTTTTCTCTTGCTAATTTGTCTGAGTTCCTTGTAAATTTGGGATATTAGAGACTTTGGAATACTATTTAGCCATTAAAAGAAGTTAATTAATGGCATTTGCAGCAACTTAGATGGTACTGGAGACTATTATTCTAAGTGAAGTAACTCAGGAACGGAAAATGAAACATTGAATGCTCTCTCTTATAGATAGAAACTAAGCTATGAGGATACAAAGGCATAGGAATAATACAATGAACTTTGGGGACTCAAGGGAAAGGGAAAGGGGGGTGTGAGGGTTAAAAGACTACAAATTTGGTTCAGTGTGTAGTGCTCAAGTGATGGGTACACCAAAATCTCACAAATCACCAGTGAAGAACTTATCATGTAACCAAATACCACCTGTTCCCCCAAAACCTATGGAAATACAAAATTTTAAAAAAAGAAAAATAGTGGGCAAGGATATGAACAGACATTTTTCAAAAGAAGACATACAAATGGCCAAATGTATATAAAAAATGCTCAACATCACTAATCATCAGAGAAATTAAAATTTAAAAACCATGTGATATCATCATCTCCCAGTCACAATGGCTCATGTTAAAGTGACAAAAAGTAACAGATGTTGATGAAGATGTGGAGAAAAGAGAACCCTTATACACTGTTGGTGGGAATGTAAATTATTAGCCTTTACGGAAAACAGTAGGAAAATTTTCCAAAGAACTAGAAATAGAATGACCATTTTATCAGACAATCCCTCTACTGGGTATCTACCCAAAGAAAAATAAATCAGTATGTCAAAAATTACCTGCACTCACATGTTTATCACAACAGCAAAGGTATGAAATTAACTTAAGTGTCCACCAATGGATGAATGAATAGAGAAAATGTGTTACATGCACAATGAAATACCATTCAGCCATAAAAAGGAATAAAATAATGTTTTTTGTTTGTTTTTGAGGTGGAGTTTCGCTCTTGTTGCCTAGGCTGGAGTGCAATGGCATGATCTCAGCTCACTGCAACCTCCACATCCCGGGTTCAAGTGTTTCTCCTGTCTCAGCCTCCCAGGGAAGCTGGGATTACAGGCATGCACCACCATGCCCAGCTAACGTTGTATTTTTAGTAGAGACGGATTTTCTTCATGTTGGTCAGGCTGGTCTCAAACTCCCAACCTCAGGTGATCCACCCACCTCAGCCTCCCAAAGTGCTAAGATTACAGGAAGAATAAAATCATGTCTTTCACAGCAATATGGATGGAAATTAAAGTCACTATCTTAAGTGAAACAAGCCAGGCACAGAAAATCAAATATCACATGTTCTTACTCATAAAGGTGCTAAAAGCGCGTACACATGGAGGTAGAGAGTGGAATTATTGACAGTTGATACTTGGAAGGGGGAGGGGGTAAGAGAGGAGTGATGAGAAATTAGTTGATGCATATAATAAATGTTATTTGGGTTATGGATACCCTAAAAGCTCTGAATTGACCTCTATACAGTTTATGCATGTAAAGAAAAATTTTATATGTACGCCATAGATTTGTACAAATAAAATAAAGAGACACTAAAGCCAACTAGATAATACATTTAGCTAGGAACTCAGAGACAATTCTATTGGCAATGACTGTCTGGGAATGGCCACAACTGATGTGTATTTCCTTATGCACAGCAGTTAGTGTATCTATTTATTTTTCCTGTCAGTTGACTATACTATTAAAGTTATCATTTTCCCTTGCTGCTTCCACATATTTGAAGGGGCTTCATGGCTGGTGGCTGCGCCTAAAGATCAGTAAAAAAGCAGCAGTGTATGGCGAGCAGAGAACGGCTCAGAAAGCTTCACACCAGACTCTGTGAACTACTATGTCTTTTTCTGTAAAATGGGATTGGAAATAAAGCTTTTTCCTTATAGAGTTTTAATTGAGAAAAGATGAGGGGAAGCATTCAGCATGTTGTACATGCTCAATTAATATTTGCTGGCATGGATTATTTTTCCAGAAGCCTTTTCATAACCAGTTATTTGACATTTTTGGACAAAAGTTAAATTTTAAGTAAGTTGTTTCTTTTATGAGTAAATGCTCATAAAAACGACATGAATTCATATAAGTAAAATTGTTATTTATCTCATTGATTTGTCATGATATTTTTTTCTTAGGCACATAAATATCTTCATTTTTCTTTTTCTAGACAACAAGCTGGTGAGCAGCCTCAGCCTGCCTCTTTTGTTCCACCAGAGATGTTCATGTCACCAGGTTATACAGGACAATTTTTTCAGCCAGCATCCAACTCGGATTATTATTCACAATCTTCTTACATTGACAGTTTTGATGAAGAGCCTCCTCTCCTAGAAGATAAGTTAAGGAAGTGTTATTAATGTGTGTACAGCTAGAAGAATAATAGCAATAATTAGCACCTAATGTGTGCTGTCAGCCGGCTGTGTACAATGTTTTATGTGTGATTGTTTCACATATAACATGAGTTTGCTGAACCAAAACACTTAAACCACTGGAAGTTTGTTGCATGTTTGCGTAGGGGAAATTGGGTGCAGATATGGGTTATTCTGTGATATTGCTGCACTTATTAAATGCTCCTTCACTTTTTCTTAAATTAGAATTCCTTGGCCAATAATAGAAAATAATGAAGACATCTTTTTGCAGAGTAGCTACATCAAAGTGACCACTCCTCCCACCCCAGTTAATGAAGCATTTTATAACAGCTAATTTTATTTTCTGTGATGTTTTCCCGGGAGCAAAGTGGATGGTTTCTCAAATTAATATTTTTGTTGTCACTGTTGACATGGAGACAAGCCAGTATTTTTTCTTTCCTGACTCATACAAGACCTTTCATCTTAGCTTGGCATGGGTAGGTGAGGAAGAATATAAATCCAGTAAATAATACTGCTGGACAGAAGGAAATCCAGAGACTCTTAGAGCTGAAGGTCCTTAGGGGATTTTGGAGTTGTTCCATCCATTTATTTTTTTTTTTTCATATGTAGCCAGTCCATGTGTGCTGTTTTTGCCCTTAAGGAATGATAATACAATGCTAGAAACATAAGTGTTAAAAAACTAAAACCCAGGTGGATATAAATTTGAGAATCAGGCAGAAATTGTCACTTGTTAACTGCTCCAAGTCTTTTGCATTGTAGTCAAGTAAAAGGACTATATTAAAATTTCCAGTATTTTACATCATAAGGTGTTAAGGTGTTTGCCTCACATGAACACAGCCTTAAAAAATGTGAAAACATGAAAGATTTAAAGCATTCGGAACAGCACAGAGATTTATGTAATCGATCTATTGGCTCTTTAGAATCCAGTCAAGTTTCTGGATCAGTTATCTCTAACCAGTTTATTCTATTTTGCCTCTATAAGTAATAAACACCTAGAAGTTATAAATTGCTCTCATTAAACATTTTCCTTGACTTGACCAACATCTCTGTCTCATTGTCTTCAGAATTTGCAAAACATAGAAACATAAGAATAAATATATAAAAATTACTTCAAATCTTCCCTAAGTGGAAAAATGTGGAAAATGACCTAAGATATTGTACTTTTAAAACACTGGCTACTATAGAAATCAAAAGCAATTTTAAGAAGGCACT
>NW_016107603.1:872354-884584 GCF_001604975.1 Cebus imitator
GTTCAGGCAATTCTCCTGCCTCAGCCTCCTGAGTAGCTGGGATTACAGGCACGCGCCACCATGCCCAGCTAATTTTTGTATTTTTAGTAGAGACGGGGTTTCACCATGTTGACCAGGATGGCCTCAATCTCTTAACCTCGTGATCCACCCACCTCGGCCTCCCAAAGTGCTGGGATTACAGGCTTGAACCACTGCACACAGCCATTTTGTATAATTCTATTATATAACATAACCATAATTTACAAACACCTTAATGATTATTCCTTGTAACAAGAAATACTTTGTTCACCGTCATCATGAACCATCTTTGACTTTTGTAGAGCCTGTCCTTAGGATGTACCTGTAACAATGAGATCGCAGGGTTAAAGGTACTGACACTGTCAACTGATCTTGAAAATGGTCTTCTACTCCACTCTCAGAACAAAATATGACATGTCTTTGTCAATTTCATAGAAAAAAAGGAAAAAGGAATACTTCATACATTTAAGTTACTAAAAAATTTTGACACTTCTCACGTGTTGATTGACTTTTTATTTTTCATGCTTTTTGTTGTTGTTGTTGCTGTTCAGATTTCTATCAAATCTAAAGAGTATTCTTTCCTTGTTTTTTAGGGATTTTATGTAGTAACAATATTAATTATTGTCTAGAATATGTATTTCAAACATTTCTTTCCTAGCTTGTGTTTGCCATTTAATTTGTTTATGGGTCTTTGGGGCATATGAAAAATGTGATATTAATTTTTTAAACCCAGAATATGTTTCCTAGTAACACTTCTTTCCAATTGTTCTTTGTTCAGAAACTACTTCGCTAGCTCTGGATACTGTTTCTATCTCCTTATACATGCTCACATTTTAAAATTATCCTTTTGTGGTTTTTGTTTTATATTGAATTTTTTCATTCAAGAGTTGTTTAAACTTAATATGTGAAGTAAGGATTTAACTTTATTTTCTGTACTGCTTAACACATTTTTTCCTGCAACATGTATTGAAAATAATCTCTTCTACTATCTGAAATGTCTCTATTGTTGCATTAATATACCATGCTCTATATATCCTCCTCTAATGTGTCTTTCAATTTGAATAGAAAATATATAACAGATTTTTCTTTCCATTTTATGCAGCTCAGAGTGAATTTCCCCAAATTATATAGTGTATTAGAACAGCAGTCCCCAATCTTTTTGGCAACAGAGAACAGTTTTATGTAAGACAATTTTTCCATGGACAGTTGGGGGAGATGGTTTTGGGATGAAACTGTTCCACCTCATATCATCAAGCATTATTTAGATTATCATAACAAGCATGCAACCTAGATCCTTCGCATGCACAGTTCACAACAAGGTTAACACTCCTATTAGAAACTAACACTGTTGATCTGGCCAGAGGCACAGCTCAGGTAGTAATACTTGCTCGCCCACTGCTCACCTCCATCTCCTGCAATGTGGCCTGGTTTCTTTTTTTTTTTTTCTTTTCTTTCTTTCTTTNAAAAAAAAAAAAAAAAAGAAAAAGAAAATAATGATGACCAATTAGTTTGTTTCCTTAGTATCTAACTCTAAAATGATTAAAGTTCTAGGCAATAATGCTGTTGTTACAGTGTACAAGAATACGTTATCATCTCATCCAGTCTGCACAATTCTAAGAATAATTATAAAAATTATCATATTTGTAAATTCAGCCTAAGGTTTCTGTTGGGCAATATGATTTTTAAAGAGCTACTTTTCCCATATAACCTAAACAATTTTCCCAAATCATGGTAGCCTGGGGTCTCTATACACATTAAGGTAGTCACTTCACAAGTGAGCTATCACTTAAATTCAAATTCATAAAGGGCGCCAAATTATCTTTGATTTGGGTTTATGCCTATCAGATTTATGAATAAGAAAAATGACTATTTTTAAGCCCATAGTCCATTTGTCTTTATAAAGTAGACTGGCATCTGAGTAAAATTACCATTTCTTTTACAGAAATGATCAAAACAGTGGAACATCTAAAATTCAGCAGGCCCCAAACAGTTATTTTCATAGAAATGTAATAAGAACTTACATATTAACTCCAGTCAATACCACCATGCTACAGTGTACAGTTTAGTTTGACTCACATGAGTGTAACAGGTTCATTATTAAAATTTACCCATCTGTGGTTCAAAAAATAACAGAAATTTAAGTATTTTATCATAATCCATTCATAATTTTGAGAATACTTTCTGACAAAGGCTTTATTAGTGTCTAAGTTCACATTTATGAAACAATTTCCTTTAAAATAAAATAAAATCAGGGACAATTTTGAGCTATTAAACTGATTTTTCAAAACCTCCCAATGGCATCTGTGGAGATGGTAGAGAAGGGGAAATATATTCTAAGTGAAATAAGTCATTTCAGTTATCAAGACTGAGTTCTAAGTTATCTATTTTTAGTGGTACAAAAATGCTAAAGAAATCCTTATTTTACACCGGAGTTGTACAATTCAAGTTCAGCTGTAAAACAATAAGACATGTGTGCCTTACTCTAAGAGCATGTAAGCCCTCCTACCCAGCCACCAAAGAGGAAGAGGAAATACTAAATCACTTAAAAATCCAATTGTCATCTTTTACCCCAAATTATTGAGATCTCTTGATATAATTTACTGTAATGGCAAAGTTTTCCTTTATAAAAATAATAGCATATACATATATAATTATACCACAAAGTTAGAGGCAGATGATTTGAAAATACTGATATTTGATATTCCTAGAATATTGGTCTAAATCACAAAGTATTCTTAATATATGTGACAATTCAAATATTTCATCAAATTTACTAGTAAGAGATAGTAAAACCTCTTCATCAAAAGGTTGGAGAGCATTCATTCATATCCCAATTTACTGTTTCTTAATGGTGAAATCAAATTTGCAACCTAGTAAAATGTGTAAGAATATCTTTTAAGAATTAAACCTCAATTATTTAACCAAAAAGTCAAATAATGTTCTCTTGTTTATTTACTATTCTTCATGACAAGGTTTTTACTGACTAAAGATAATGACAAACCTAATGTGACTGTTTGCATTGATGACTTAAATAGTGACACTAACCCTCAGAACAAAATGTCAACACAAAAATCCAAGTGAGTAATCCAGCTCATTAAACTCACAGGTAAACTGAGTTTTTCTCAAATCAGTAAGGAGCTTTTTATTCAGAACAACTTCATTAAGACATTTGCAGGGCAAATATGCCATCATAAATTTTATTCTGAAATACAATAAAGTGCTGAATGATAATTACCTGAATCTTTTTTAGTACTTTTCACTTATCTTAAGTTAAAAGAGCCCTTTCTGTGGCATTAGCAAATCTGTGAGAGAAACAGAAAGAAAGAGAGAAAAGACAGTGAGAGAGAGAGAAAGGAAAAAAGGAAGAGAAAAGAAAAGCTAACTTCCAGTAAGGGAACAGGAAGCACTGCAACCTTTCATGTTTAACTAGGGTGACAAATAATTGAGACCAAAGGAATCAAAATAATTCATGCAAGTTATCTTTAAAGGTATACGTAAGCTTGAAGAAAGAAAGAACACTGTTACTGACCTTTGATATTGTGGCAGTAAATTGCATACTAAAATACCTTAATTATCCTAGATGCCTAGATCTGGCTTGGCAAGCATCATGCCACTGACATGCTTTAGCTCTTTTTGTAACTAAAAGTGATTTGCAGTTCAATTACTGAATATTTGAATGTGACTCATTAAGCTGTGTGATAAACTTTGAAGTTAAATTTAAGCAAATTCTCTACACCTAGTCACACCATCAGCACAAGCAGGACAATGCTGGAGCAGCATGAAAGGTGGGTCACTTTAAAAAGATTCTTCATTTTACTACATGATATATTAAGATGACAGACCTAAATTTCAACTGGGTTAATGAGTTAGAATAGATCTGTTTCCCAAATTTAGCACACAATAATTTCAGTGGATTAGAGAAAGAAACCTCGGATGTGAAGAAAATGAAGAAAAAAAACAAATAAAAAAGCTTGAGCTAAAATAGCTAAACTGCAGCTCTAAAAATTGTCATGCTACAGAGTACTTTCAAAAAAAACTAACTTTGTAACAAACATAAGAAAACAGTGTTTTGAGTTGAAGTTGACCAACTGCTGCATAGAAAATATGCTAACATACAACAGTCAAGTTTAAGCCTGTGCATAGAGAAGATAAAGCACTTATGGTAACTGCAAATGGTAACAAGTCCTTAAAGTTTGTACAACCTAGCATGGCTCCATAAGAAAAAAACTGTAGTAGAAATGGTTAGGACAAAAAATAAAGTAGAAACAGGAAGGAAACTTGAGAAGAGAAGGAAGAAGCAGGAAAAAAAGACTTTCAATTGTATAAAATTCACAAACCAGTAAAGTATAAAGACATCATGGAAAAATGGTTAACTCTGCCCCAAACATCCAACAGCAAACAAAACCAGAATGAATAAGCCTTTGGCAGACAATTTTAGAAATTTGAATATGATGTTACATTTCTCAGTAATTCACAAACAATATATTATATGGTATATTTATATTAAATACTGGGAAACCAATCCTGTAAATTTGATGCTTATAATGGTTTAGCCAATGAGAGCACGATATCAATCAAGCTAAATGAATGCTGGTGTTATCACAACAGTGCTCATTTATGAAACAACTGTTACCAATTCGTGCTTTGACAGTGCTAAAATACAGTCAAATTATCATCTATGAAGTGAAACAAAGGTCTCTAGCTTTTCTGGGATATGCCCTTTATAATATATTCTATGATTCACTATGACACGAGCAGCAAGACACTGCAATGTGGTATGATTTATAGGCTGGATCAAATTTTTAGCTATTTCTTTCTCATCCAGCAAGTCACTAGCAGTTTGTTTGTGCAAGTTTGTGGCATCAAAATGTGCACCTGATTTAATAAGGAGATTCATGATGTCTGGATGGTTGTTAAGAGCAGCAATATGTAGGGGACTGTTGTCATCCGAGTCTCTGACGTTCACATCAGCACCACATTCTATCAGTATCGCAGTAACTTGTAGAGATGGAAATTTACAAACAGGGTACCGCCCTACACATGTAGTATTCTTGTCCACAGCCAGATGAAGAGGGCTGAAGTTATTCTTTCCCCTTGGATGCAGCTTAAGAAACCTGTATATAGTCTGCTTTTTGAAATGGTCCTGTTCTAGGGTACAAGGAACTTTCTCTAACAAGCAAATTAAGTGCAAAATAATAGAAAGAGCCTTATTTAACTGTAATGGGTCAGCGGGACACTGAGTTTGTTTGATAGCTCGCTCTATTTCAAGGACGCTTTTGCAAAGTATGCCCATAAGATCATCAAATGTAACAGTAGTACCCAGCAGGCCTTTAGCCCTATCCTGTAGCATAAAGGAAAATAGTTCTGCAAAAGATAATAAGCTGCTGGCGGTCATTGGGCTTAAAGGATCCAAATTGCTCTGCTGCATATCCAAAGCATACTTCCATAGGTTGATGCATCGTTTGAAATTTCCAGAGTCTGCATAGACAGCGCCTCTATATCTAATATAGTAAGAGGTATCAGGATGAGAAGGACCAAGAATACGTTCTCTGATTAATAGTGCCTGCATTCTCATCTCATCAGGATCAGCAATAAGACCTTCTAGCTCTTCTGCACTGTTCACCTCCTTGGCATAATCATAAGCCATTATGAGTGTTTGTGGCACTGGTTTACTAATAATATTAGTCCTATCACTGTATCTCATGTTCATTGCCTTTTTCCAGTATTTCAAAGCCCCAAGGAGATCTCTTTTTTTGTCTACAAATGTAGCTCCCAGAAGCTCTAGAGCGTTAATACGTTCTGTCTTGCTGGTCTGTGCATGGTGTGTCAGAAAATCCACAATATTTGTGTGACCAGTCACACTTGCTGAGAGAAGGGGAGTCATTCCATAACCATCCTTTTCCATCTTGGCACAATACATAAGAAGCATCTTCATGATGTCCAAACTTCCAGATTCTGCACAATCATGCAATGCAGTATTACCTTAAAGAAAGAGAAAGAAAATAAATAAATAAATAGCATACATTGAGGGACCAGAATATAACGTAATATGTATATGTACTTTAGAACCTAAAGAAAAGCAGGCAGCTCTAAGCCCATAAGTAGGACACACTTGGTTTACAAATCAGAAAAAAATTCCCCCAGCACCTAAAACTAGTATCTGATATTAAACTTGTTGAATAAATGACATGACCATATTAGGTATAAAAAGACATCCAAAGTCACCAGAAGAAACTCAAACTAATCCATGGTCTCTTGGTATTTTCCATTAATGTTTTCAAGTACATATTCTATGACTTAAAAATGGATAGAATACAAATAACCAGCTATTCAAGTCACTGAACTTCCAGGTCAGTTTCCACATTTATAAACAAAGAATTGGTCTTTTTTTTGTCTTTAGAGACCAGGTCTTGCTATGTTGCCCAGGCTGGTTTTGAACTCTTTGGGCTCAAGCAATGCTCTTGCCTCGGTCTCCCAAAGTGCTGGGATTGCAGGTGTGAGCCAGCATGCCTGGCCAGACTGGCCCTTAATATACCTAAGATTCTTCAGTTTCATTCTAATAGTAGTCAGAAACTATTTTTTCAATATTTATTTTTGATTGCCAAGTGAATTTCAACTGTCTTAGCCAATATTCTTGGTAACAAACGATTGTCCCCAAAAAGCTCTCATAAGAAAAACAAATCCATGGAATTTGAAAAATATGTGGGTGGTTCAATATGAACCTTAAAAGGAGATATCTGAAGTGTCCTTTCATAATGGATTATTTCCTATTATAATTTAACTTTGTATGTAAATTTTTTATTATAAATTATAATTCTTTACAGCTGTACTAAATGTTCTAACACTGTCCTTTTTTTCCCACACACAGATTAAAGCTGACAACAGGCACTGGCACATTAGTAAAAGGTCGTATGAAACATATTAAGACATCAGAAACACCAGGTATTTTAGCTAAGTTTAATGATAAACATTTTACTAATTGTCAAAATAGAAATTATCATGCCCACCTCTGGTATTTACATACAACATTTACATAGAATTTCAACACTCAGTCGTTTTAGGCATGTCTGTAGAAAAGAGGTAGCACAGCAGGCTGAGACTGAGTACTTAGAAAGACCTTCTTGCAAGGTTGGACCTATGGCTGGTAGCTGGGAACTTGGCTGGTAAACAGTTCTTTATACTGATATAACTTTCCCTAAATGATAAGGGTAGCTTACTGTACCTAAACTGTTTGTACCAACAAGGTAGTTTATATTGAAGGCCTGGTTTCCTTCTGGGAGTCTAAAATTTTGGATATGAGCTAGGCAAAGGGTACCTATGTGACCAGCCCCCAATAAAAATCTTCAGCACTGAGTCTGCCATAGGCTTCCCTTGGTAGGAACATGACACACATGTATTTACATTACAGAAGAAGTGTGTGCTCTATGTGATCCCTCATGAGAGGAATAGAGCATAATAACACCTATGCAAAGATTTATCTACACCTCACCTGTGCCTTTACCCCTCATGATTTAGCTGCATGTCCTTATTATATTACAGCAATAAATGTTACTTAGAAGTACAGTTGTATGGTGAGTTACCTCCAAATATGGGGGTGGCCTTGGGGATGCCCAACACAACATGTGTACCAGAAAGTATTTTAAACTTGAATACTTCAAGTAAATCGACTTTGTAACTAAAGTTAGAAAAAAACAAGTTATCATATTAAAAATTGAGTTTTTCCACAAGATTATCCTGTTTAGTCTTCTATGATATCTACAAGGACTATATAATTATTCTGACCCAAGATTCAATGGTCTACAATGAAATAGTGTTTGATAAAATGTTTTAACAATGTGTAAGCCAACCAATCACTGAAAGAGCCCAGAACTTCTGACTATTGATGTTCATTTATTTAAAATAATTTCAATTAAACGTGACTACTATACCAAGTATATTTTAAACACTCTCTTGTATTGAGAACCCCTACTATTCCCCATGTTTTACTAAGAAATAGGCAATATAAGAGAAATTTGAATATAAAGAAATGGCTTAGATGGCACTCTTCTCTATTCAGAGTGGCACAAAATCAAGAATAAAATGTAGCAAAAGCCAATTTAATGAACTATATTTCTGTATTTATTGAAAAAATACAGAATATATTTATTTTGAATACACACGCATACCAGGAGAAAAGAAGTAGCTTTGAAAAAACAAAGGATAAGGAAGACTTTCACATCCAGTAATGGCAAAGATACCTGTAATGTGATCACCCTCCCACTAACAACTAAAAAAGCTGAAAAATTTATTTTTAAAAATCTGCTCGACAGGATTTAAGAGATAACAATGGGACAATATGAAGGAGAAGAAAGAAAACTAAAGTCAAATTCAAAATTTGAGGCAGCTTTCCCACAGTGGCCTCCACCAATTGTGGAAGAGATAGCTGAAAACCTGAGCAGAACTTCTGACAGCCTTGCAGGGATAGAATGGGAAAGCAAAGCCTACAGCCTACTAAGAAAGGAACTTAGAAAATTCCCCATACTTTGGGTTAGAGCTCCAACTTTTAATCCTAGGGAGTTAAAGTTAACTGAGTTAACTGCAAATAGACTAGCTTTCACAAAAACTGAAATCTAATTTAGAATCATCTCATTATTGAATTAAAATAATCCAGGATTGCTAGTATACATAATTAAAAGCCAGAAGCAAATATAAATACTATTTAGAGGAAGGTATTATCATACTAGGGTTCAAATTATTTATATTTTTCATATGTAATGCTTGGTATCCAATCAAAAATAATGAAAAGGAAATAAGGAACTATAACACAAAAAACAAAGAAAATAAACAGCTGACAGAAAAGCCCAAAAGGAGACCCAGATAATGTAGCTTATCAATGCAGATTTTAAAACAGTAACTATGCTTAGCATATTCAAGGAGATTTTTTAAAATTGAGAATTGAACAGAAAACTAGAAACTAAAAATTCAAGTAAACATTCTAGAACTGAAACACTCTGTGGGTGGGTTTAAAAGTGGATTTACACACAGCTGAATAGAGAATTAGTAACTAGAAAATAAGTTAGATGAAAATATACAGAAAGAAGCAGGGAGTGGTAAAAGAACAGAAAAGATGGAGACTATAAGATAAAGAAAGAACAATGTCAGAAGATTGTTGTGAACATACTCAAAACCAGAATTCTAGAGGAAGAAAATGGGACCCAAAGCAATATTTAAGAAGATAAAGTCCAAGAATTTTCAGAAGCCGATTAAAATTTAAACTGGAAATCCAGTAGGTTTTACAAACTCCAAGAAGGATAATAAAAAGAAAAACACATTGACGTAAAACACAGCAAAACTACTGAAAACTAAGGACAAAGAGAAAAATCTTAAAACAAGAGAATGAATGGAAATTACCTATAAAACAGCAACAACCAAACTGACAGCAAAGTTTTCACCAGGAACAACAGAAGCTAGGAGACATGGAATGTTATTTAAAAGCATGAGAGAACACTTAACTGCCAACTTAGAATTCTATACCCACATTAAGAATAAATGTCAAAGAACCCTTTCAGGAGAGAAGGAAATGAAAAGGAAAAAAATTAAGATATTTATTACCAGCAGCTCTAAATACTAGATGGTGTCCTTTAGGCAGAAGGAAGATTAACCACGTGGAAGTCTGGAGGTATAGGCAAAAACATCAACAGAAAGTAGAAAAAATAAATACTGATTTAAAAAATAATAGTATCTTGTAAGGCTTGAAATACATACATAGAAATAAAACACTTGACAGCAATAACATGGAAGTAAGGAGTGTAATTGGTGTTAACATGTTCTAAGATCTCTTTGTTGGAAAGATATAAAACTAGAAATTTATGCTAGCTTTTGATAAGTCAAAGCAGTGCTGTCTAGAATGACTACTAAAATAATAGAGGGTATGCATATAACTACATTTTTTTCTGTATATCAGAAAAAAATGAAATAATAATCCAAAAGGTGGCAAAAAGACCAAGGAACACAAACCAGGCAGGACAAATAAAAATTAGAAAAATACCCAGGAGATAAAAATCCAAAAATATCAGTAATTACATTAAATCCAAGTAAAGTAAATGGTCCTATTAAAAGACAGAAACTGTCAGACTGAAGAAACAAAGAAAACTCAAGACACACTGCTTACAAGAGACACACCTTAAATATATGGGTAGAAAATGACTTTAGAAGTGAAAGTTTGGAAAAAAACTCTTTGCAAAAACTAAATATTAAGAAGCTATCTGATAATAAAATATGAAAGTAGACGTTAATGGAAAATACATGATTAGCAATAAAAGGAAATATTTTATAATTATATAAAATTCAAAATATACAGATATAATAATTCTAAACTTGTTTTCACCTAATAACATAAAATTAAGTTACATAAAACAAAAATCGACAGAACTACAAGGAAAGCAAACAAATCTGCAAACATTAGTACATCTAAACATATCTTTCTCAGTTTGGAAGACCAAAACCAGTAAGGATAAAGATTTGAACCTTACAAACTTGGTTTAACTAGCATAAATAAAAGAAAGCCTTAAAACATAGCTAAGTTTCCATCTGAAGAAGTTACAAGGAAAAACAGTAAATTAAATTAGAGAAAGTAGAAGCAAACAGTTAAAAAAAAATGAAAAAGAAAAAAGGATAAGTATGCTAATACAGCATTTTTTATATTCCTACATTTTATTTAACTGTTGCCTCCTTTTAATCTTATATCAATAACTTTGCAAGGTAGAGATGACAAACTCATTCTACATACAAATAGGAAAGAGAATTTAGTGGGAAAACATAAACTCCAACTGCCACTTTAGTGTACTGCTCATTTCTAAGGTCGTATTTTAAACGCTAGTCATGTTAAACTTCAATGAATAAATTATATCTAATATAAAACCAAACCTCATAATAGAATTTCAACCAATCACATCATTTTCTAACTCTTCCTCCAACTTTCCAACTCGTCCAAAAGCTTTCACGCTTCCTCTAAGGAAAAGCAGAAAATCTTTGAGATGGCCTTCAAAATTCTACATCATTGATTCTCAAAGCACTATCTGTGTGGAGAGAGCAATGAGGGAGAAATCTATAGTTTCAGAAAACATTATGTGAAGTTTAATCTTGGATATGCAAGGATATGGATTTTAAAAGACTAACAAATATTTCCCTACCTTACCTGTTTAGCTTCATTTCTTATTATCTCTGGAATGAATGATTCACTGTGCATCTAACTCAGGGACTGGCAAACTTTTCCAATAAAGGGCCAGGTAGTATTTTAGGTTTCCAGGCTATAAGGACTCTGTTGTAACCACTAAATTCTGCCAAGTACCATGAAATATGCTATGGCAGTATATTAAATTAATGGGACATGGCTGTTTTCCAACAAAACTTTTACTTATGTACTCTGAAATTTGATTTTCATGTGTCATAAAATATTTTTCATTTGATTTCTTTCTCAACCATTACAGAAATGTAAAAATCTTTCTTAGCTCTCAGGCAGTACTAAAACAGGGTGAGCTGGATTTGAACCCTGGGCCATACATAGTTTGCCAAACCTGCTCTAACCAGAAGACACTGTCTACATCTCCCTCACCCAAGGCAGAAAATCTGCTTATGCTTCATATTATTCCATCCTAAGGACTTCGCCCAGCACTAGGAACAAACAGCCCTGTTAACTTCTACCTCTATGCCTCAGTTCTTGATTTTCTTCCTATAATGCACTTTCATCTTTACCATTTTAACTTGTCCTTCAAATTTCACTAGAAATTTCAACTGCTTAAAGACGTTTTCTTGGTTATATCATATCAATTTTATCATCATGAGAATGCATGGTGAATATATGGGTCATCCTAGTAATTATTCATATAACGCCTATTATAATATCTGACAACAGTATAATGCTTGTGTTTCACAAGTAAGTTGTCACCTAAACTGTCTATTCTAAAAATATACAGATCCTATGTTGTATTTCTTTTATATCCCAGAAGCAACTAACACTGCTAAAGCTAAGGTAGATTCTAAATTTTTAATATTTGTTATCACAAAAAGTAATTAGTTTTTGCAGACAAAATAAGTTCAAAAAGTAGTATCCTAGAAGGAGATCTTTTTAATTACTCAAGCATGTTAAGTGTATAACCACTACACTTTCTGCCCTGGAATGTCCTAAAGGTAAGTTTTTGAATTATAGCCTAGAGCACTACTTACAGATTAGA